>NC_053491.1:54825503-54873003 GCF_905171775.1 Rana temporaria
GTCATGTGTATGGTCAACTAATCGATTATGAAAATAGTTGACAACTATTTTCATAATCGATTATGCCGATTAGCTGTTTCAGCCCTAATCTCATAATTTCTTACATTTATCCATTTCTGGAAGACCATGTGTAGTTTTTATGTATGGTATTCTATGTGCCCAACATTCTTCCTTTAACCTTACCTCATCAACAAAAGCAGCAGTCCTCCTTTTTTTCACCCCCCCCACCCCCGGGATACACCCAACACACTACCTGAGATACCCCTTATATAGAGGGCTTTCATTGGCGATAGGTCCCCAAAACCCTCTTTTAGCACCTGTTTTGTTCTCCCACCACACCCTCCTAGAAAAAAGTGCTCTTTTCCTTTCCCTGCTCTCACCCCCCACCCCTTTTTTCAACCCTTTAAAGCGGAGGTTCACCCAAAAATCCACTTTTTGACATTAGCTGTAGCATATTGCCAACATCTGCAGTATGCTGTTTTTTTTTTTTTTTTTTACTTGTACTTATCGTTATATGAGCCCTTGTTTTCCGGCTCCGAGCGGGGAATCCTGCGGGGAATGGGCGTTTCTAAGCGAAGAGGAGTTGATTGACGGCTGCTAAGGCGTGTCTTGGCCTCTGTTTAATCTTTAACTGCCATGATGCTGCACATGTGATCAGTTATGACACCAGCCATTGGATGGTTTGACAGTTTGGTTGAGAGCACAACCAATGTGACAGTTAGCATTCCCGGCATGCCAGGAATGTAACTGCTTTTTCAAACTGTTAAATTGATGGGTTTACTTCCGCTTTAAGGATGCTGGAAAGTTCATTTTGAGGGTGAACCTCCGCTTTAAATACTCCTGTTGTACCACCGTTGGAACAAAAAAAAAAAGAGGAAAAGCAGCAGTTTTTTGGTAGCCAGTGTATTTTTTTCAGCAACCGTTAATACCAAACTTTCGTGTGCCTCCCACACTCTCTTAGGCCCCTCTTTCATACTGGGGTGGGAGGTGCGGTGGCAGTAAAGTGCCGCTATTTATTTTCCCCCACAAATAGACCTTTCTTTTGGTGGCATTTGATCACCTCTGAGGTTTTTATTTCTTGCGCTATAAACAAAAGAAGAGTAACAAGTTTGAAAAAATTACAATATTTTTTACGTTTTGCTATAATAAATATCCATTTTTTTTCCAACACATTTTTTCCTAAGTTTAGGCCGATATGGTAGCAATAAGCGTATATTGATTAGTTTGTGCAAAAGTTAATGCGTCTACAAAATAGGTGATAGATTTATGGAATTTTTTTTTTTAGTAATGACAGCGATCTGCGATTTTTAGCGTGACTGCAATATTGCGGCGGACATGTCGGACACTTGACACCATTTTGGGACCATTCACATTTATACAGCGATCAGTCCTATAAAAATGCAAGGATTACTGTATAAATGTGACTGACAGGGAAGGGGTTAACACTAGGGGGCGAGCAAGGGGTTAAATATGTTACCTAGGGAGTGATTCTAACTGTAGGGGGAGGGGACTGACTAGGGGAGGAGACCAGTCGGTGTTCCTCTGTACTGGGAACACACCATCGGTCTCCTCTCACCTGACAGGACATGGATCTGTGTGTTTACACACACACACAGATCCACGGTCCTGCTCTGCTACCGGGCAATCACGGGTGCCAGGCGGACATCGTGGCCACCGGGCACACGCATTGGCTCCTGGGTGAGGGCTTGGAAGTCAAGGACGTCATATGACGCCCGGCCAGAGCGAGAGCTGCACCGCTGTCATTTGACGACCGGCGGGTGGCAAGTGGTTAAGGTGAACCTTTCATCCATTTTTAACTTTTAAAAATAAAAATCCGGCCTCGGCAGACACAAGATACAATAAATTACCAAAAATATTAGGACGCCTGCCTTTACACACAGATGAAATTTTAAGGGCATCCCAGTCTTAGTCCGTAGGGTTCAATATTGGGATGGCCCACCCTTTGCATCCATAACAGCTTCACCTCTTCTGGGAAGGCTGTCCACAAGGTTTAAGAGTGTGTCTATGGGAATGTTTGACCATTCCTCCAGAAGCGCATTTGTGAGGTCAGGAACTGATTTTGGACGAGGAGACTTGGCTTGCAGTCTCCGCTCAAATTCATCCTAAAAATGTTCTAATCGGGTTGAGGTCAGGACTCTGTACAGGTCAGTCAAGTTCCTCACCCAAAAATCGCTCATCCATATCTTTATAGACCTTGCTTTGTGCACTGGTGCGCAGACATGTTGGAACAGGAAGGGAACATCGCCAAACTTTTCCCACAAAGTTGGGAGCATGAAATTGTCCAAAATGTCTTAATATACTGACGCGTAAGAGATCTCTTCACTACAACTAAGGGGCAAAGCCCAACCCCTGAAAAACAACCCCACACCATAATCCCCCCTCCAAATGATTTGGACCACTGCACAAAGCAAGTTCCATAGAGACATGGATGAGCGAGTTTGGTGGCGGAGGAACTTGGCTGGCCTTGGGAGTCCCGACCTCAACCTGATAAAACACATTTGGGATGAATTAGAACGGAGTCTGTGAGCCAAGCCTTCTCGTCCACATCAGTGCCTGACCTCACAAATGCGCTTCTGGAAGAATGATCAAACATTCCTATAGACACACTCCTAAACCCTGTGGACGGCCTTCCCAGAAGAGTTGAAGCTGTTATAGCTGCAGAAGGTGGGCCAACTCAATATTGAACCCTATGAACTAAGACAGGGATGCCATTAAAGATCATGTAAAGGCAGGAGTCACAATATTTTTGGTAATATAGTGTATCTGCAATCGCCTTTGTTACTAGAAAACTGTACTGTGTGTGACCTTTATGGATTGATCCACTAATACTTGGTTACAGTGGCGGCTGGTGCTCCAAATTTTTTGGGGGGGCGCAAACGGAAAAAAAAAAAAATGCAGCCTCACTGTGCCCATCAAATGCAGCCACTGTGCCATCAATTGTCACCACTGTGCCATGCCATCAAACGCAGCCACTGTGCCATTAATTGTCACCACTGTGCCATCCCATAAAACGCAGCCACTGTGCCATCAATTGTCACCACTGTGCCATCCCATAAAACGCAGCCACTGTGCCATCAATAAAACCATATCTTCTAATATTTATTCAAGAATAGCAGTCTGATGAGGAAGAGAATGCCACATTTGATGTGTAAGAGTTGTCATCCCCTGTATCAGCCTGATACCATCAGGCATTTCGTAATTATTATAGTTATGGTGGATTTAGAACGTTCTTAGCTACTTTGTTGTGGAAAATGTTAATGTAGCTTCATCCATACATTCCTAGTAGTGCCCTTCGTCGCCGCTGTGCCCTGTAAAGTGCCCCTTTCCCCCCCCCCCGCCCGGCACTTACCTTTACTGGAGTCAGCCATCCACGTCCCTCGATGTCTTCTACCGCCCTCGATGACTGACAGGCGTCTCAGCCAATCAGGTTACCGGTAGCCAGAATTGGCCAACCTGATTGGCTGAGACGCCTGTCAGTCTTATCCAAGGAGCGCATCCCTGCATTCCTTGTATAAGCTTCCGGGACCCGAGGGCTGTACTCGGAAAGCCTATCAGAGCCGGTGGCTCCGATAGGCACTTCCATACAGCCAACCAGCTGCCGTTATTCAGATGGCCGGACATGAGCGCCAACCATCTGAATAGAACAGCAGCAGCGGCGATAAAGATTTGTGCACTGCATGAATCTATGTTATTAGACTCAGTGGCGGTGAGAGCCAGAGGGGGCGGCGCTCCAGCGCCCTCTATGGACGAACTGCCACTGCTTGGTTATTTATGTAGGAAGGGTTGGTGGAGGTACCCATGTTTAGCCAGTGTGAGAAGTGTACAGTCAGAAAATAAATGTTTAAAAAGAAAACCTCCCAGCAGAACAATGCAACTTGAATGGCTGAAGAATCGGCCAAGGCTCGGTTAAGTAAGGCCGAGTAAAAAGCGATTTCTGACATTGTTTATTGGTGTGGTGGTAGAATACCCAGGAGCAAGGTGAGCTGAATATGTAGTTGTGTGTTCCAGTATTCTAACCCAAGCACAATATTCCACACGCACACGATCCTGAAAGTGGCTGTAAATGTAAGTGGGTGCTGCAGGGACCATCGGTTGGGAGCCAGAAATATTCTAAGCGAGAAATGTCACCAGCACAGCGAGGATCTCCAGAACAGGTACCAAGCTTTTTTTCAATCCATGATCCCCACGAAAACTACTGGTGCGGAGAGATGAAGAGGAGGATGAAGAGCCAATGACACTGTATATTTATTTCAGGTACTTATATAGGACCGTCAATTTACGCAGCGCTTTACATATACATTGTACATTCACATCAGTCCCTACCCTCAAGGAGCTTACAACCCAAAGTCCCTAACACACATTCATACATATGCTAGGGCCAATTTAAACCGTATCTGATTAACCTACCAGCAGGTCTTTAGAGTGAGGGAGGAAACCTGAGTACCCGGAGGAAACCCATGCAAACTCCAGGTAGATGGTGTCCTGATCGGGATTCGAACCAGTGACCATTTTTGTTGCTAGGTGAAAGTGCTAACCACACACTGGTCTGCCCTATATACAGTATTTGTGCCACAACGCATGTATGTATATAATAAAAAAAGCAAAGTTTAGCAGTGTCAGAGACCGCGGTGGTCCATCCATAAAGGGCGCAGGAGCGCTGCCCCCCCCTCTCCTGCACTGCTCTAATCCCCATAGATAGATTAATGCATTGCGTGAATCCATCTATGGTCGCTGCTGACACCCTCTATTCAGGTGTCTGGACACTTTTCGGGCACCGGAATTACAGCGGTGGGGGTGTTTTTGGAAGCACCCGATTAGAGCCATTGGCTCCAATAGGCGTCCAAAAATGTGAGAAATGGGCGCAATGCTGTGCGTTCGCTTCTCACTTAGCTGTATGTTAGCAAAACAAATGAATTTGCTTTGCCAACATTGAACCCCCTTTCAGGCGTCCAATCACAGCAGATGAGGAGCGGACAGGAGAAGACATCGAGTCGGGGAAAAAATGGACACCAGACACCGCTCGCCACCTGCTGCCCAACCGAGACAAGGTAAGTGCTGGGAAGACGAAACACAGTGGCAGCGTTTGATGGGGCACAGTGATGCCGCGTTTGATGGGGCACAGTGAGGCCGCGTTTGATGGGGCACAGTGAGGCCGCGTTTGATGGGGCACAGTGAGGCCGCGTTTGATGGGGCACAGTGAGGCCGCGTTTGATGGGGCACAGTGAGGCCGCGTTTGATGGGGCACAGTGAGGCCGCGTTTGATGGGGCACAGTGAGGCCGCGTTTGATGACCTTTTTTTTCCAGAATTTTTCAGTTTGTTTGCGCTCCCCCAAAAATTTTGACCACCAGCCGCCACTGGTCAGAGTCAATATATGGAAGAGGCGCTGCAAGCTGATGTCCAATAACACTGTCCTGTCCTTTGTCCTACCCCACTGAATAGCTATTGTGATAAAGTTTGCATGTTCTCGCTGTGTTTGTTGGTTTGTTCAGATTTTCTTCCACACTCCAAAGACATTCTGGTAGATTAAGAAGCTACTGTCTAAACTGGCCCAAGCCCATAGGGGCCTTAGATTGTACGCTCCTCAAGGGCAGGGACTGATGTGCATGAATAATATGTAACGTGCTGTGTAAATTACTGATGCTATATAAAATACCTGTAACAAACACACAGATTTCCTTCATGTGATATTGCATGCATGTTCTGTGCAACTTCTGGCAAAATAAAATGTTACTAAGACATTTTCTCTCTGGGTTGAATATTCTTTATTCATAAGAACAGAATGAATCAGGAAAAGACCAGAGTATGGCCAGTAGATGGAGCCGATTATCATAGGAAAGAAATGCTTACTTTGATCAGTACCATCTATGGGGCCCTAAGAGATCACAGACTCAAATAACATGCAATGCCAAGCTGCTCGCAAGGTTAGCAGACTAGAAGCATGCTTTAACCACTTAAGCCCCAGACCATTTTGCTGGTCAAAGACCAGGCCACTTTTTGCGAATTCGGCACTGCGTCGCTTTAACCGACAATTGCGTGGTCGTGCAACGTGCCTCCCAAACAAAATTTACGTCCTTTTTTCCCCACAAATAAAGCTTTCTTTTGGTGGTATTTGATCACCTCTTCGGTTTTTATTTTTTGCGTTATAAACAAAAATAGAGCGACAATTTTGAAAAAAAATCTATATTTTTTACTTTTTGCTATAATAAATATCCCCTAAAATATATATAAAAAAGACATTTTTTTCCTCAGTTTAGGCCGATACATATTCTTCTACATATTTTTGGTAAAAAAAAAAAAAAAATCGCAATCTACAAAATAGGGGATAGTTTTATGCCATTTTTCTTAATTCGTTTTTACTAGTAATGGCGGCGATCAGCAATTTTTATCGGAACTGCGACATTATGGCGGACACGTTTTTGGGACCATTCATTTTTACAGCGATCAGTGCTATAAAAATGCACAGATTACTGTGAAAATGACACTGGCCGTGAAGGGGTTAACCACTAGGTGGCGCTGTAGGGGTCAAGTGTGTCCTAGGGAGCGCTTCTAACTGTAGAGGGGGGGATGGGCTGTGTGACACATGACAGTGATCACCGCTTCCGATTACAGAAAGCTTTGTTCACTGTCCTGTCACTAGGAAGACTGGGGAAATGCTTGTTTACATCAGCATTTCCCCCTTCTTCCTCACCGTGACACGATCGCGGGTATGCCCGTGGACATAGAGTCCGCGGGACCCACGGTCAGAGTCACGGAGCTCGCGGCCGGCAGCCCGTGCGTCCACAATGCTGCTTCTTTAAGGGGACGTATATATTCGTCCTTTTGCATGCCCGTGCCATTCTGCCAACGTATATCTGCGTGCGGCGGTCGGCATGTGGTTAAAAGGGTTATTTTGTCATTAAAACACAAACTTCTACTGCTTTACAAAACTCTAGTCCAGCCACATCTTGAGTATGCCATTGAGCTTTGAGCTTCCTCTGGAAGGATATGCTTGAACTAGAGAAGGGCAACACAGCTAATAAGGGAACTGGAGGTTAAACGTGTTCTCCTCTATAGAAGCGATGCTAAAGAGGGGGATAGGATAGCGATATACAAATCTTTTTTTTTTTTTTTTACTTCTTTTCATTAGTTTGCAATACACAAATCTTTAAATGGCGATTCCAGCACTGGGAGGAAACTATTTAATCTAAGGTCTCTAAAGAAGACACGTGGCCACACAATGAAGCAGTTTGATCTTAAACTTTATAGGGAGTTCTTTACGGTTAGCGCAGTAAAGATGTGGAGCTCCCTTCCACAGTTGGTTGTGTCAGTGGGGAGTGTTGATAATCTCAAAAAACTCCTAGATGTGTTTCTCAGAGAACACAACGTACAGGGATATGGGAAATGGTATGGACAAACACAAACGCACTGAAATGGATGGACTAATGTCAACCTTACCAACTATACAACTAGTGTATTGTCATGGTTCACTCTGGTTCTGATGGTTGAAGGACACCCAACCCAACCTAGGGAGAAATTAGCCTAGTAACATTTGATATTGCTTGCATTTGCACATAACAAATGTAAATGCAGAGGACGAATAGCTCTATGAATGTTATAAATACACCCCAAAGAAAGCTGGAGCAACATTGATGCACTTGTTCATAGCGACCAATCATTTCACCTTTTATACGCAGCAAAAAATAGGAGTTGTCTGTAAAGATGACAGATCCGCTATTGTAAAGTAGCCTCATGCATGAATAATAGATGAATATGTCTGTGCTTTGTATAGATAAGATTAAAACCTTTATAGAGATAAACAATAGAGAGAAACTAAGTACATTTACAATCTGCAAAAGAGGATCGTAAGCTTCATTTAAAGTTTTATATAAAGGAGAGGTGTGCATTTCAGGTGTTGAGTAAACATAGAATTCCGTTGTGGGATGGATGAGTAATATGGAGAATTCTGGGATGTCAGGTGTCAGTAGTGAAGAGGTAGTAACTCAAGTCATCATAATACAGTGGTTCTCAACTCCTGTCCTCAGGACCCACTAACAGGCCAGGTTTGCAAGATAACAAATACATGACAGGGGATATCATTTGCTGCTCCGTGTTAGCAGTATTCTAGTCTGCATCTCCCCAAGGTAATACTTATAATCTGGCCTGTTAGTGGGCCTGGAGGACAGGCATCGAGAACCACTGTCATACTACAGCTTAGTAAATGAAGTAACTCAATGCAAGATAATAGAAATAATGTATTACATTTTTGGGAAATATCTTACACCGATCAGTTAGAGCAGGGTTCTCGAAACTGCGGCCTAAGGTCCAGATGAGGCCCTTTTCTAGCCTTTTCTAGCCTTGGGGCACTATTCCTGCCAATGATATAAGGTGGGAATGCCCAACCACCAGGCCGAGGCCTCTCTGCAGCTGGGTCACGAAGGATGCCATGTCAAAAGGTGCGGCAGGGAGCAGAGAGAGGCCATCTCTCACCTCACCCCCCCCCCCCCCGCATCACCGCAGTTCCACCCTCACAGCCGCTCTGTTGCGCAGTTACATTTATTTTTTTCTAACCGCACCAAACCCCATATAACGAAACCGTTGCTAAACGCAGTGTGTAAATGGGGACATAGGAAAGCATTGTCCGAGTTTAGCCGAGGTAGATAACTTGATCTATCCGCAGCTAAAAGCGGAGATCTATTCGCCCATGTGAAAGGGGCCTTAGATGGCTGCTCTGTTTTATGTGGATGTTTCTCTGCTGTCACTGTTGCCTGCCACCAAGTCTTTTATTGTTTAAAAATGGTGGCAGGCGACGTGGCAAGTGACAAAATGCATCTGGTGGCAGGCGACGGTGGCAAATGCATCTGGTGGCAAGTGCATCTGGTGGCAAGTGCATCTGGTGGCAAGTGACACGTTCTGGTGACAATGAATCTGCATTTTGGCGAGTTGAACTATTTAATTTTATATTACAATGTAATATAAATAATGTGCTTTAGTCATCCTGACACCATATCAACCATGGTGCCATTATGATTGAAGTGCCAACACCAGCCATTGCCCCAACACATTGCCCACGGAAAATTGCATCCCCCCAGGCCTTGGCACAATTTTATTCCACGCAGGCGGTCCCTCGTGTCAATAAGGTTGGGGGCCACTGATATAAGGCACTATATTTCTCCCACTGACACCAACAATGGGGCACTATTTCTTCAACGGATACTGAAGATGGGGTATAGTACTCTCACCAATAATAATAATGGGGCACTACACCTACTGATCACAAACCCTGGGGCCATGTTAATTCTCACTGATGCTAGGCCTGAGACATTTTCTACCCTGTCAAAATCTGAAGGACAGTTAACAGTGGGGGTGCAATGGATCGTCATTGATCCGTGATCTGAACGGGTCGCCGTGTTCGGATTGGCACACCACGTGATTCGCGGATTGCGGCCATAGGAAAGGCCGCGGCTTCAGCCTAGCTCCGGAGCAGTGGCCATCTTGGTACACCCAGCAGGGGTGGCCTAGGTGAGCTCCCCAGAGCGGCGCGCTGACGGGGGAGATATGGGGGAGATGTGGACATTACATTGGGGGTGGGGGTGGGGGAGACGTTCCGAACTGTGAGAGTTTTTTGATCCGTTGCATCCCTAGTTAACAGGCCCTTTGTTTTAAATTTTAGCGACCCCCAATCTAGAGTGACATTCAGAGAAATGTACTTTTTTTTTTATAACAATGTAAGGGTTCTTTCACACTCGTGGTAGAGTGCAGTGCTGCAGAAAAGCAATCCACATTCAGAACACAAAGCACCAGGCGTTAAATTTACCACCTCACTGCTTGATCTAACCCTATAATGCTGCACTACCGTGATGTGGATGGGACGCGGTTGTGTCACAGCTCCACTAAATGGACGAGTTTGACAGGCCTTTTAAATGCTGCACCCAGAGTTAAAAATGACGTGGGTGCTTGTTTTACTTGTGTTCTTTGCGGTACAAGTCAAGGAAGCGATCAAAACTCTGTAGCGTATAAATGCTTTACTTAACAGAAAAGCTGCACATACAACTGCAGGATACACAATCCATAGCCAATCCAAAGTATTACAAAATATGCCTACAATACTATCCTTTCTAGCAAATAAGCATGTACAATGTATACGATAGGCATAAGTATACTAATCAGCTAATTAGCTTGGGTTTCCCCGGAGATGGAATCTTCTTCTTGCTTCATAGGTTCCATGCACAATGACTTAAAAAAATCGCTGCTTCAAAATGGAAAGTAAATTAACAGAAGGGAAATCCAAATAATTCAATATATTTAGTAAAAAAAAAAAAAAAATTGTGTGTGTGTGTGTGTGTGTATGTGTGTGTATATATATATATATATATATATATATATATATATATATATATATATATATATATATATATATATATATATATATATATATATATATATATATATATATATATATATATATATATATTGGAAATTAAAGATTAATTCCTCGATTAATCGTAAATTTTTTTGATCGATCAAAATTATTTTGATCGGTACTAGTCGTACAAGGGGTCGTAAATGACCTGTGATCCGAACGGGTCACCATATGCAGATCGGCACACCACGTGATCTGCGGAGCTCCGCTGCCGCATCAGCCATAGAAAAGGCTGCGGCTTCGGCCTAGCTCCTGGAGCGGCGACCATCTTGGTTCACCCTGCCTAGAGCGGCGCGCTGACGTCATCACCCGGCCTCAACTGCTTGTGTTCGGCCGGCTTCTCTCTAAGCAAGCACTAATCTTCCTATACAGTGGGGGAGATGTGGCCCATATTACAGTGGGGGATCAAACACACACACGTACACTTGCACGTAGCCTTTGAAGTAACTTCGCAGCTAGGTTGTTCCAAACATCTTGAAGAACCAATCACGGATCTTCTGTGGCTATAGGCTGCCTCAAATCCTTCTGTCTCCTCATGCAATCCCAGACAGACTCTAGATCAGGGCTCTGTGGGGGCCAAACCCTCACTTCCAGGACTCCTTGTTCTTCTTTACACTGAAGATAGTCTTTAATGACATTGGCTATATGTTTGAGGCCGTTGTCCTGCTACAGAATAAATTTGGGGCCAATCACACGCCTCTCTGGTGGTATGGCATGATGAAGTATCTGCCTGTATTTCTCAGTATTGAGGACACCATTGATCCTGACCAAATCTCCAACTCCATTTATATCAATGCAGCCTCAAACTTGCAAAGAATCCCCACCATGTTTCACTGTTGCTTACAGACAATATTCTACTGCTCTCCAGCCCTTCACTGACAAACTGCCCCGTTATAGCAAATATTTCAAATTTTGACTCAACTGTTGTCCTTTTTCTGCTCCTTCAGTTCCTATCATTTCGTATATAGGACATAGAAACAAGGCTATGCAACTAGTCACAATCTGTGTGCACTACACTGTATAGTTTAATCTCATACGGATAGTAAATTGACTTTGTTGCGCATATTTCACTTTAAACCTTCTGATTTATGTTGTCTTATTTCTATGCAACTGTAGTGTATTTGTTTCACATTGTAGTAACCCGGACTCGCCTTTTGGTGGGTTAAATAAAATATTTGAACAAAAGCTGTGTGCAAACATACTTAGAAAAATCAATGCTGTTCTGAAGGCAAAGGGTAGAGAACGCCAAATATTGATTTGATTTGGATTTCTCTTCTGTTCATTTACTTTCCATTTTGTTAATTGATAAAAACACATTATTAAACACTTCTATTTCTGAAAGCTTTCTTCATTTTCAAGAATGTTTCACACCTGCCTAGTACTTTTGCACAGTACTGTACATTGTTGCAAAGTACGGTATATTTTGCACTGTATCTACTTTTGTGGTTATAACACTATTTGATCTTTATTCAAAGAATATATATATATATATATATATATATATATATATATATATATATATATATATATATATATATATATATATATATATATATATATATATATATATATATATCTTTTTAATTAAATCAGAATTTTTTTTTTTAAATTACAAGCAAGTCCAACCTGTTTTTCTTTTTTTGCAGCTATTGCAACAGAAAGGTGCAGCAATTATTAAAGGGGTTGTAAAGGTTTGTGTTTTATTTTCCAAATAGGTTATTTTAAGCTAGTGCATTGTTGGTTCACTTCCCTTTTCCTTCGATTTCCCATCTAAATGTTTTTTGTTTTTGTTTACTTTGTCTGAATTTCTCACTTCCTGTTCCTCCTCAGTAAGACGTTCTGGCTGACTTACCACCCCCAGCCAGATGATGGGGGCAAGCTTACTGAGGAGAAACTGACAGTGAGAAATTCAGACAGACAAAGAAAAAAAAAACATTTAGAAGGGAAAGCGAAGGAAAAAGGTAAGTGATCCAACAATGCACTAGCTTAACCACTTAAGGACCGCCTAACGCCGACATAGGTCGGCAGAATGGCACGGCTGGACACAATCACGTAAGGGTACGTCCCCTTTAGGTGCCCAGCTGTGTGTTGCGGGCGCGCGCCTGTGACCGGGTCCGAAGCTGCGTGGCCGCGGGACCCGAACGCCGCCGGTGTACCCGTGACCGGTCACAGGAGCTAAAGAACGGAGAGAGGTGTGTGTAAACACACCTTCCCCGTTCTTCACAGTGGCAGTGTCACTGATCGTCTGTTCCCTGATATAGGGAAAGACGATCAATGACGTCACAAGTCCAGCCCCGCCCCCCTACAGCTAGAAACACATATGGGGTCACACTTAACCCCTACAGTGCCCCCTAGTGGTTAACTCCTAAACTGCAATTGTCATTTTCACAGGAATCAATGCATTTTTATAGCACGTTTTGCTGTGAAAATGACAATGGTCCCAAAAATGTGTCAAAATTGTCCGAAGTGTCCGCCATAATGTCGCAGTCACGAAAAAAATCGCTGATCGCCGCCATTAGTAGTAAAAAAAAAATAATAAAAATGCAATAAAACTATCCCCTATTTTGTAAACGCTATAAATTTTGCGCAAACCAATTGATAAACGCCTATTGCGATTTTTTTTTACCAAAAACAGGTATAAGAATAAGTATCGGCCTAAACTGAGGAAACAATTTTTTTTTTATATATGTTTTTGGGGGATATTTATTACAGCAAAAAGTAAAAAATACTGAATTTTTTTCAAAATTGTCGCTCTATTTTTGTTTATAGCGCAAAAAATAAAAACCGCAGAGGTGATCAAATACCACCAAAAGAAAGCTCTATTTGTGGGAAAAAAGGACGCGCAATCGTCAGTTAAAGCGACGCAGTGCCGAATCGCAAAAAGGGGCAAGGTCCTCTAGCTGCATAATGGTCCGGGTCTTAAGTGGTTAAAGGAACCTATTTAGAAAATAAAAAACAAACCTTTACAACCTCTTTAAATGTGATCCATGTTATATCCATGTGTTTTTCTACACTGTATATAAAAAAATAAAAAACTTCAGCAAGTAGAAGGGCAGGTTATATCTTTAATGGTCGCATCTTCATGCAATCATATAAGGACAATCCGCGCCTTTGAAAAGCCTATTTGAAGAATCAGTCAGTTCCTTAATCCAATCCAACAAATATGTTCCTCGGTTTTATTTTGTTTGGAAGTAAAAATAGCAGAATGTACGGTCTTAATTTTTATAAAGTAGAGAACAAATTGAACGGTGTATTACAGAGGCAAGCTGTTATATGAAATATTTATTAAATAAATAAAAAATAAGGAAATCACTTTGCATCTATTTAGTAGGCATTCGAAAAAGTTTTAGCATATTAGAGCAACGCAAGAGGAAAGTTTTCACGACAGGCTCGCTGTTCGTAAAAAGCTTCAGGGAGTCACATGATACACTTTAGGACAAAACAAAATTTAAATAATTAAATGGTTTTCCATTGACACATTGGAATGAATGTTTTATGCATAGATTATCAAACAGTGGCTGCTCTGTATGACAAAAACCCAGGACCTAATGAAATGGCATATGCTCCAGACAAACATTTTTTTTTTTTAACATTATTTGCATCCATGACACAAATATTGGCTAAAGACATGTATAATTAAATCAGAATACCTATACTTGGTAAGGTGAGAACACACGTTACAAAGCTTAGAACCTTCAGCTGATCTGTTTGGGCAAAGCCTCTTTGGTGTTTAAAGGAAACCTGTACTGAGAGAAAAATAAGAAGATTGCCATTGCCGAGCTCCTCTTCTGCCAGATGCCTGGCTGTCAGGATGATTCTCTGGCTTTCCGAGTTATGAACCTGGAACAAGCATGCAGATAAGGAGTTCTACTTTTAGAGCACCAGCTTTGAGTCAGTGACTGAGAACAATGAATCAAGTAGCCACCAGGCAACCGGCATTTTCAGCAGGAGAGTATTGATAACGTCTGATTGATGACGAAACGCGTCTGGGAGGACGTGCAGTGACGTCACCACGCTTAGGAGGAAGGGCTCCAAAGAGTTGCCGACCGGCACTTTAGTTTTACACGCTGCTTGTTTTTATCTACGTTTGCAAGTACGCTTACGTTTAAAATAAATATAAATTTTATACGGAATTACGCTATGGTGCATTCTTTTTCCATCTATATGTTCGGATGAGCCTGAGATTGTGCTTGGAGTTCTCCTCGGGAACCTGTCATCCCCTGCATTTCTGTGGGTTCATAAAGGCCGTGGCTGGGTCATAGCCGACTGCATATCAAGCTTGCCCTCTGGTAAGCGGCCTTGCATCTTGGTGAAGGGTGTAACTTCAGTGTTGAAATATCTGTCACTTTTGGTGGTATATGCTTCTAGGATTCTGCACCTGCATGAACTTTATTGCAATTTGGAACTACATACTTACATTTTTGCATCTTATGCACTTGCCTTTATATTAGAAATCAATCTCTGAATGTATTTTATTAGTTAAGAGTTTCTGGCGCAGCTTTATTTTTTATGTATATCTTGCTCTGTGGATCGCACACAAGCTGCTGCCTTTGATAGTGTAATTTTTTTGCATGTTTTTCTGTATTGTATTAGCGCATTTTTTTTGTTTTTTCCTTTGTTTTTTCCAGGAGACTAGCAATGACCGCTCGATATTTGTTTCAGAGAAGGTTTATTTTAAACACCCAGTGGGAGGGCCTTTCGTATGCAGTGCAATTTAAATAATTATGTAGATTCCCTTCCTAAAAGTCATGATCCATAACAGGATAAGCGTGGGCTACACATGGCTCTAGAACAGGGGTCTCCAATCTACAGACCGCATGGCCCGTAGCTATGGTCGTGTTTATCCCAGAACTTCACCCAAAAAGGACAAGTCCTTCTTGTCTGCCTCCTCCCCCCCACTCTAAACCGTCTGGGACAGATCACAGGTCCCAGAAAGCTGCAGAGTCATTCACAAAGCACAGCGCAGTTCACGCATGTGCAGTGGGAAGCCAGGTTTGAAGCCGCAAACAGCCACAGCTGGCTTTCCAAAGTAAATGTGTCAGCACCTGAACCCAAAAATGGCCAAAGCGCTGGATTGGGTTAGGACAACACTGCATTTCCGGACAGGTAAGTATCCTATTATTAAAAGTCTGCAGCTACAGTATTGGTAGCTGATGTCTAATGTTTTGTTTTCCGAGTGAGGAGCGGCTTTAAAGCAGGGGTTCACCCTAAAAAAGAGATTTTTAATACAGCTTACCTGTAAAATCTTTTTCTTGGAGTACATCACGGGACACAGAGCGGCATTCATTACTATATGGGTTATATGGAGTACCTTCAGGTGTAGACACTGGCAATCTCAAACAGGAAATGCCCCTCCCTATATAACCCCCTCCCATAGGAGGAGTACCTCAGTTTTGTAGCAAGCAGTATGCCTCCCAAAATGGTCCTCAAAAAAGAGGGGTGGGAGCTCTGTGTCCCGTGATGTACTCCAAGAAAAAGATTTTACAGGTAAGCTGTATTAAAAATCTCTTTTTCTTTATCGTACATCACGGGACACAGAGCGGCATTCATTACTATATGGGATGTCCCAAAGCAATGCTTACAATGAGGGGAGGGAGAACATCTCCAAGACAAAAGGATTTAATTTAGAGATATACTCAAATCATAATAAATCCAACTTAGTTGAGAAAAATAATTTTAAATTTTAAATTTAACTCAAAAAAGAGGAGCCCCCGGAATCCGAGGGTCTCAAACTGCAGCCTGCAGCACTGCCTGCCCGAAGGCAGTATCAGTATTCCTTCTTACGTCCAACTTGTAGAATTTTGTAAACGTGTGGACAGAAGACCAGGTTGCCGCCTTGCAAACTTGAGCCATAGAGATCTGGTGGTGCGCTGCCCAGGAGGCGCCCATGGCTCTAGTAGAATGAGCCCTTAATGATACTGGAGGAGGCAACCCTTTCAAGCCGTAGGCCTGAGTGATTAATTGCTTAATCCACCTAGAAATGGTGGACTTTGCAGCTGCCTGCCCCTTCTTGGGCCCATCCGGTAGAATGAACAGCACATCTGTTTTCCGGATCTTCTTTGTACCTTTAAGATAGGCCTTCATGGCCCTGACAATATCCAAGGTATGCAGCAACCCTTCCTTTCTGGAAGTAGGTTTAGGGAAGAAGGATGGTAATACCAAATCCTGGTTCAAATGAAAACTGGATATGACCTTCGGAAGGAAGGAAGGATGAGGGCGGAGAACGACCCTGTCCTTATGAAAAACAAGATATGGTTCCTTACAGGATAAGGCCGCTAGCTCCGAAACTCTTCTTGCGGAAACTATGGCAACCAAAAATACTAACTTCCTTGTCAGTAGAACCAAAGGAATTTCAGCCAACGGCTCAAACGGTTGTTTCTGTAAACTTGACAGAACAAGATTTAAATCCCACGGACAAAGCGGGGATTTAACTGGAGGTCTAATACGTAAGACCCCTTGAAGGAAGGTCTTAACCAGCGAGTGGGTGGCCAGCGGCCGCTGAAACCACACTGACAGAGCAGAAATCTGTCCTTTGATTGTGCTTAATGCCAATCCTTTATCCACTCCTAGCTGGAGAAAACTTAATACTCTATCGATGGTAAATTTGCGAGAAAGCCATCGCTTGGACTCACACCAGCCTACATAGGCCTTCCAGACCCTGTAATAAATCACCCTAGAGACCGGTTTCCTGGCTCTGATTAGGGTAGAGACTACTTTCTGAGACAGACCTCTACCCCTGAGAATCAGGGATTCAGCTTCCAGGCCGTCAAATTTAGATGCCGTAAGGCAGGGTGGAGGATCGGACCTTGCGATAGCAGGTCTGGCCGTAGAGGAAGAGTCCAAGGGTCTCCCACTACCATCTTTAGGATGAGTGAGTACCATGCCCTTCTGGGCCATGCTGGAGCTACCAGGATGACTGGTATGTGTTCCACCCGGATCCTGCGCAGCAGGCGGGGTAGTAACTGGAGCGGGGGAAACGCATAAAGAAGTTTGAACTGATGCCAAGGGCAAACCAACGCATCAGTTCCGCAGGCCATCGGATCCCTTGAGCGGGATATGAACCTGTCTAGTTTCTTGTTGAGTCTCGATGCCATGATATCCACGTCCGGCACTCCCCATCTTTGGCAGAGTGCTTGAAAGACTTGTGGATGCAGAGACCATTCCCCCGGCCATAGAGTCTGGCGGCTTAAGAAGTCCGCCTGAAAGTTGTCCACTCCTGGAATGAATATTGCCGATATGCAGGGCACATGCGCCTCTGCCCATAGGAGAATCAAGCTCACCTCTCTCTGAGCGGCTTGACTCCTGGTTCCCCCTTGGTGATTTATGTATGCCACGACCGTGGCATTGTCTGATTGAATTCTCACCGGGAACCCCTGCAATTTTGACGTCCAAGCCCTGAGGGCTAGTCGAGCAGCTCTGAGCTCCAAGATGTTGATGGGCAACTGCTTCTCTGGCTTTGCCCAAGTACCTTGGCGAGTGCAACCATCCAAAATTGCTCCCCAGCCCGTCAGGCTGGCGTCTGTGGTCACTATCTTCCAAGCCACTGGGCTGAAAGACTTCCCCTTCAGTAGATTCTGAGGGTCTAACCACCAACACAGACTTTGTCGGACTCTTGATAAGAGCGGCAACGGGATATCCAAGGCCTGTGGCCTTCTGCTCCATGCTGACAGGATGGCTGCCTGTAGGATGCGAGTGTGGCTCTGGGCATATGGTACCGCCTCGAACGTGGCCACCATCTTGCCTAGTAACCTCATACATAGGCGAATAGTCGGTTCTTTCTTGCTTAGAACCAGTAGGATTAATTCCTTGATGGCTTTTACCTTCCTCAGAGGTAGGAACACTCCTTGTTGTTCTGTGTCTAATCTCATGCCGAGATATTCCAACTGCCTTGTGGGCTGGAAAGCTGACTTTTCTCGATTTAGGACCCAGCCGAACCTCTCGAGGTATTGGACCGTGAGGGCCACTGCTCGCTCCAAGCCGGGAGACGAGTGGTCTATGACTAGGAGGTCGTCCAGGTATGCTAGGATCGTGACCCCTTGGATCCTTAGCTTGGCTAGGATCGGAGCTAGGACCTTCGTGAACACCCGGGGGGCCGTAGCCAACCCGAAGGGAAGCGCCACGAATTGGAAGTGACGCGAAGCCACCATGAAGCGTAGATATCTTTGATGTGGCTGATAAATTGGAACATGAAGGTAGGCATCCTTTATGTCTATGGACGCCATGAAGTCGTCCTTCTGGAGTGTGGCAGCTGCTGACCGCACGGATTCCATCCGAAATGAGCGGATCTTTAGATATGCATTTACCATTTTTAGGTCCAAAATTGGCCTGACATCTCCATTGGATTTTGGGATGATGAATAGGTTGGAGTAGAAACCCAGCCCCTGTTCCAGGACTGGCCGGAATCCGAGGCGGATCGTTTGGAATCCTCGACTCCTAGAAATGAGGAGGAGGAAACCTTAGGAAATCTAATTTGTAGCCTGTGGCCACGGAAGACCGTACCCACTCGTCGGGAATGCTGGCTTCCCAAATCTCTGAAAAGAGTCGCAGCCTTCCCCCCACCTTCGTGGGTGGGGGCGCCCCTTCATAAGGTTGGCTTGGGGGCTGGTTTTGCTGGTTTGCGAAACCACTGCCTTTTGCCTCTAACAGCCTGTCCTTGTGATTTGCTGTTGAAGCCGAAGTTTGCTTTTGCAGGAGGCCGTCGATACTGCTTGGCATTAGAGGGCCCCTGCCCAGGGGAATACTGTCGTTTAAACGCAGGCCCCTGAACCTTCTTCTTAGTTGGCAAGAGAGTACTCTTGCCGTTTGAAATGGTCTGAATGTATTTATCTAGGTCTTCTCCGAAGAGTCGTCCTCCATGGAAGGGGAACCCTACCAGGAGCTTCTTGCATGGGGGCTCAGCCTCCCAGCCTTTTAACCATAAGAGTCTTCTCATATGGATAAGGGATAACGATAAACGTGACGCTTGCTGGATAGAATCCTTGATTGCGTCTACCGTAAAACATATGGCCTTAGGGACATCCGAAAATTCTTCTGCCTGCTGGGCAGGAATAAGTTTAAGCATCTGCTTAAATTGATCCGATAATGCTTGAGCGACCCCAATCGCAGCCACAGCTGGCTGTACTACTGCCCCTGCAGTAGTGAAGGAGTTCTTAAGTAGTGCTTCCAAGCGCTTATCAACTGGATCCTTGAACACCTGTATGTTTTCTACAGGGCATGTTAACGATTTGTTAACACATGAGATGGCTGCGTCCACTGCAGGAGTAGCCCATCTTTTGGAAAATTTTTCTTCCATAGGATATAGGACAGAGAACTTCTTAGGTGGTAAGAAGATCTTCTCTGGCTTGTTCCAATCTTGGAACAAAACTCCCTCTAATAGAGGATGGATCGGAAACACAGCATTGCTTTGAGGCGCCCTCAGTGAGCCCAAAGCTGAAACCGTCGATACCTGGAGATCTGGTACTGGCAAGTTGAATGCCCTATGGACCAAGTCCGACAATCCTTGAATCCACCAGCTCTCCCTCAGGGAGACTGCCCCAGACTCCTCTGTATCCGGATCTTCGATCCCTGAACCTACTTGGTCCTTGTCCAAGAGGTCGTCCAATTCCCCTGAGGAAAGGACCTCCTCTTCTGAGGGTCCGCGCTCGGGCGACGGAGATCTATTCCGCTTACTGCCCCGCATAGCTGCGGCTATCATTTTACCCATGCTTTTCTGCATCTCTTTTAAAGAGGTGAGTAATACCTCCTCCGTGACCATCTTAGGGTTGGACTGACCCGCGTCAGCTCCAGCCCCAGATCCCGATGGCCCCAAGGCTCCCTGTGGGGAAAGCAGCGGCATAGCTTTGTCCGAGACCTCAGACTCTCTGGGGGAATCCCCACCTCTTGTACCCTTGTTTTTTGATGCCATGGTACAATACCGAGGTACACCTGCTACTTATTGGTACCTGGGACTTATAAATAGTTAAATGCCCAAACACCTGTTTGGGGGATAAAAAATGCTTCCTCTCCCCTAGATGACACTTTTTTTTTTTTTTTTTTTTTTTTTCAAAAAAAATCTTTTTTTTTTTTTTTTTTTTTTTTCAAATCTAGGAAAGAAAAAACATTCTGTCCCCCTGAGTAGTATTGCAAGAAAAACTATGAGATGGAAAAGAAACAGCCTATTCCTAGGCTTGAAAACAGTCTTTCTGAAGACTGCAATATTCTTTCTGGCCACTGTGTGTCCTCGGCGCCCCGTGCTTGCCGTTCTGGTCTTTCCTCCTCAGTTCCAAAGTATTGAATGAGCTATATGGAACAAACAAGGAAGGGCCGCCCCTTCCTTAAGCCACTGACCCGCCCTTCCCCCCCAGCAATCTCAAACAGGAAATGCCCCTCCCGACAGGGGGGGGGTGGGGTTGGGAGGAAGGGACCTCTCTGCTCCAGCAAACTGCAGCCTGGAACCATGAGGAGGTCAGCGTTTTGCCTGCTTTGCAGGCCGTGAGGAGGAAGACTGAATGGAGCATCGCCTGGAGGCTTGCAGGTAAGCACAGCTCTCTGACACACACATATACTTTTATATCACACAGGCCCCACTCAATGCTTTTCCAACACTACAAGGGAGGTCACATCTTATGGGGAATAATACATATAGAGCCATCCTATCTTTATGATATGTGACTAGTTTGCCAGATGCAGCGCATAACTTTAGGCATGTCCCCTGTGACCCCCCAGAAAAAACCTGCTAAGAACCAAGTTCCGCAAGTTTTCCCCTCACTTACCTGCTCCATGCCGCAGGACTTTGCCAAGCAAGAGGCCCAATCTTCCCCCATCTCGGTGGGGATGTCTAGACCTTCAGGCCCTGGGTTCCTATGAAGGATCCACTGTCCTGGGCCCATATAGCACTCTGGCAACAGAAACATTAGGCACCCAAAGGTTTCTAAGTTCTGGGCCCAGGGTCCAGCTCTCTAAAAAGAAAAGCATTATGGGCTATACCCCAAGGGTTTGGGGTCCGGTTACTGACCACTTTAGCGCTGAGGCTTTTTTGGACAGAACCGGTTAGCTCACCTAATCCCAAGGATGTGGAGGCAAGCTAAACCATGACTAACACCTAAGACACTGGCGGAAAAACTGAGGTACTCCTCCTATGGGAGGGGGTTATATAGGGAGGGGCATTTCCTGTTTGAGATTGCCAGTGTCTACACCTGAAGGTACTCCATATAACCCATATAGTAATGAATGCCGCTCTGTGTCCCGTGATGTACGATAAAGAAAACAATTTTCTAACATTACATTGAGCTCACTCTCGACATTGACAGTATGCCGATTTTTTTTTTGCTGTACATACCTCGTATAGCTATTTTCTTACCCGGCTTCCAGGTAGTGAATCCCGCGGGAGTGGGTGTTTCTATGCAGCAGTTAGTGATTCACGTGATGACAAAAACTGCCCCCCCCCCCCGTCGCATAAGGAGCGTCACGAGTTGCCGAACGTCGGTGCGCAGGCGCCTTATAGCGCCGACTCAACGTTCGGCTTCTTTCGGCAACTCGTGATGCTCCTTATGCGACGGGGGGGGGGGGTAGTTTTTGTCATCACTAACTGCTGCATAGGAACGCCCACTCCCGCGGGATTCACTACCCGGAAGCCGGGTAAGAAAATAGCTATACAAGGTATGTACAGCAAAAAAAAAAATCGGCATAATGTCAATGTCGAGAGTGAGCATCAGGCAGAGAGACAGAACTGCAATCTGCCTATGTAAACAAGGCAGATTGCCATTCTGACAGGGAGGAAGGGATGGATCCTGTGTCCCATACATTCCATCTCTTCCCCTAGTACAAGCAACATAGTATATCAAAATGCATTTTAGGCACACAGTTAACCCTTTGATCGCCCCTGATGCTAACCCCTTCCCAGCCAGTGTCATTGGTTCAGTGACAGTGTATATTTTTAGCACTGATCACTGTATTAGCATCACTGGTCCCCAAAGGGGTAATTTAGTGTCTGATTTAGCTGCCGCAAAATCGCAGTCCCGCTATAAGTCACTGATAGCCGCCATTACTAGTAAAAATAAATAAAAATATCCCAAAGTTTGTAGATGCTACATATTGGCCTAAACTAATGAAGACATTTTTTTTTTATTGGATATGTTTTATAGCAGAAAGAAAAAAATATTTTTCAAAAAATTGTCTGACTTTTTATAGAGCAAAAAATACAAAACAGAGGCGATCAATTACCACCAAAAGAATTTAAGAAGGAAAGGATACACAGACCATAGGATGGCACTATGGGTGTCCTGAAAGAGTACAGTGCCACGTCCTGACTAGAATAGAAAGGTTGGTGTTGAAGGAAAAAAATGGACTTTATAGGCACTAGTTAACAAAAAAAAAATACATTTTATTGATGCAATCCCACAAGGGTCATTGAATCAACAATTACAGTGGAAGAATTTATAAAATACATTAAGAGCATAGAAAAAATTATCACAAAAATTTGCAATAATTAACAGAGCATTAATATTAAACCAAAACTGGTCCAAGAAAGACATCAAAAGGATTTATGATGGCTAACATGTATATTGGTAGATTTCAAACAAGCTCTACATGTTTCGCGGGTGACCGCTTCATCGGGAGCTATTGGTATTTTCATCCACGGTAATGGATACGGTTCAAAGTTGAACTCGGTAGAAGATATTAATTAAAGTAGGTAAGGTGGGCTTTTTATGTTTGTTGGACGGTCCTGGTGGTAAAGGCAGCTGGGAATCTATCCAAAAGAGCCAATAGGTAGGTACACTGGTAAGGTTGTTTGAACAGTAAAGGTATTAAAGTCATCAAAACAAACGTGTTCAAGTAGAAGGGACAGTTGTCCCATAGGATTCAGAAATTCAGTTTTGGTTTAATATTAATGCTCTATTAATTATTGCAAATTTTTGTGATAATTTTTTCTATGCTTTTAATGTATTTTATAAATTCTTCCACTGTAATGTTGATTCAATGACCCTTGTGGGATTGCATCAATAAAATGTATCTTTTTTTGTTAACGACTAGTGCCTATAAAGTCAATTTTTTTCCTTCAACACCAACCTTTCTACCACCAAAAGAAAGCTCTATTTGTGGAAAAAGAGACATACATGACCACGCAAATGTCAGTTAAAGTAACAATAAAACTAATTATTAAAATATGGCATATAACAAAGACCCTACTGGGATATAATGGCCTAACAGAGTTTTCGCCCATATGGAAAAATAACAATCTCCAGGAAATAATAGGTATAGAAGAATCAAGCGAGTGGAAGAGTCAAGGTATTACCCGTCTAAAGCACTTGTTCGAGGGTAATACCTTAAAAACATTCTTAAACTTAACAAGGGAATTTAATATCTCAAACAAAACATTTTATAAATACTTGCAGGTTCGCCACGCTATTCAAGCACAATTTAGCTCTAAACCAATTGTATGGACTCAGATTCCCGTTCTCCTTAAGGTAATCAAGGCAAGAATTGCCAAGGGTTTAATATCAGTAGTATATAATAGTTTGAGTACGGGTGCGATAAGCAGAGCGGGTCCAGCCAAGAGTAAAGCAGCGTGGGAAAGAGACTTGGGAATAATATCACCCTAACAGTGGGATAAGATCCTTCAACAAGGCGCACTGGTTTCAATCGCGCCAGCGCAAAGGATGTCCCACTTGTTTTTAATACACAGGGTATATCATACCCCGCATAAAATGTTTAAACTGGGGTGGAAACAAAACAATGAATGCCCTAGATGTAACGAGAAAGGGGACTTAATACACATGGTCTGGAAATGCCCCAAACTTTATAGCTACTGGGTGGAAATAGTAGAGTGGATAAACAAGGCATTTGGAACATCCCTGGACCCAGTGGCTAGGACCTGCCTTTTGGGGTGCATAGAGGACATAAGAGTCCCGCAAGGCAGCGGGGAAGCTATACTAAGATGCCTCTTCCAGGCACGTAAGACGATAGCCCAAAAATGGCAGGCACAGACCCCCCCGACAGTAGTAAACTGGCTAGCATCTATGAAATTAACAATCTCAAACGAAAGAGTGTACTATACCCGTCAAGGGAATTTTGGAAAATTCGAAAGAATATGGGGGGCGTGGCAGAGGACGGTGGGGACTTTAGACTAGGGGAGACTGAAGTAATTGTCCCTAGGATACCATACCTAGTACCCATTGCGGCTGGAGTGTGATTGCCGGGAGCCTAGTTAGGGGTTAGCACTCCAGGGAACCTGACCTCACACACCAACACAAAGAGCGAGAAGAAAAGCGTAGGGGCCTCCTCCCTTCTCTTCTTCCCTCCGCGCACAGTGGATAAATCAAAGGGGTAATACGATTTCCTAGCTAGGGGTAGGGTGGGGGGACGGGGGGGGGGGGAAAGACTAGACCTAGGGCTAGAAGACAAGGTAGGCATCAGGTACCCTCGGCTATGCAAGCAAGGAATATGGTCAGTAAAGGAGGAAGTTTGTGGTCGTTTTTTTTTTTTTTTTCCTCCTTTTGGTCTGCATGCACTGTATTCCGCAATATTGTTACCTGTGTAAACACCTGTTTGTTGTACCAAGTTTTTTTTAAAACCAAATAAAAAACAATTAAACAAACAAAAAAAAAAGTAACGCAGTGCCGGATTGCAAAAAATGATCCGGTCATGAAGGGGGGGGGTAAATCTTCCAGAGGTCAAGTGGTTAATGTGTAAAAGTTTTTGAGATTGAGCTTAGCAAGAGGAAGGAGGATTAAGGTGAGCACCACAGCCTATAGTCTCCACCTCAACCTCCCCCCCCCCTTCCGCTACATAAGGGGCCCTTTCAGACTCTCCCCTTAAATCAGTTTCAAAGGGAACTCAGACAGTGATGCTGATGTAAGGAGGACTCTTATGGGGACCCTGAATTTTCAGCCCATGAATATCTGTAAAATATATCACGTGGTCCTCATACTAAAATTCTGAGACCCTTGCTCTAAGACAGGGGTCTCCAAACTGCAGCCCGGGGGCCAGATGCAGCCCTTTGCCTGCCTTTATTCAACCCTTGGGGCACTAATATCCTCCCACTGATACGAGACTTTATTCTGACATCTAACAACAACACTGAGCATCATTTCTCCCACTGACACCAATAATAGGGCACTACTCCTCTAACCCAATACCAAAGGTGGTGATGTTTACTCCTACTGATCCCAGAAAAAAATTCACTCCTGCTGGCCACAATTTGTCCCTCCTGAAGTCTGAAGGACAGTAAACCGGCCCTTAGTTTAGAAAATTTGGATACCCCTGCTCTAAGACATACCATGTAAGCATTGGAACCTCCACTGCTATAACTGTTAAACACAAAAAAAAATAAAAAAATGATCCCCAGTATAGGAAGATTTTCAAGAAAACATTTAAGTTCTTTCTGTTCACAGATGTTCTTGAAACGGTACAGATTTCTAGTGATCGTGACACATTTGTTCTCTTATCATACGAAAAGAAAAAATAACAGTTCTGAAAATAACCAGAGGCCAGGTGTCAGCTGTGACAGAGCATACAAATAGCAAGCGAGGTCTAGCAGGAAGGTCAATGGGCAGTAACTGGGAAGAAAAGACAATATTCTTGCTGCATGTGGAAGCCGTGACTGTCACCACCAAACATTTCTCCACTCTTACCAAGTGTAACTGACAATTCCTGCAAAGACAGAACCACTGTCAGCTGAAAAGAATGAACATCATTACCTTACCTTATTCCTGAGTTGGTCATTCTCATCTTTACATGATAAAAATTGTTTCTTCCAATGTTCTACACTAGCAATAGACTCCTGAAGAGCCAAGGACAACCGGGCATTGCTCTCCCTCAGTGTCTCCAGTTCAGTTTCCCACTTCTTTACGTTGGAAGTGCTGATAGGAAAATAAAACACAAAATATTAGATTTTTTTATATTTGTGCAAAGCAAATGAGCTTTGTAGAAAAAAAAAAAAAAAAAAACAAAGAACGGTAACTGAAAAGGTTATAAATGTTTGTTTTAATATACAAGTTAAGCCCCCTCAAGAAAAGACCATAAGGGCCAACACAGCATTGAAGATTCTTTTCACTGTTGGTCTATTCTTAGCTGCTCTGTTGAAAGTCTTGAGCAGAGCTCAATAGCTGAAGCTCAAAGTAAAGCGTAGTACCCAACAGTTTTTTTTTTGTTCAACGTTAAACAAACGAAAAAAATAACGATCTGATGTTAGTACAGCCCCGCCAGAACACTCCGATTAGTACTCTCAGCCATTGGTTCTCCAGCATGCTTGTCAAACCAGCCAAATGTCGGCCGTTTTTTTTTTTTTAACTGGCCAATGTCTGACAAAAAAAAATTCAGCCAGGCTATATGGATTTTAATCCAAGATTCTGAAAGAGACTGTCACAGAAACCTTGTCATTGTAAATTGCATTTCTTGGAGTTCATTGAGGGACATTGAGTTGAGTTTAAGGCCACTTTCCCACTGAGACGCTTCTAAACTACCAGTAAAAACACTGAGCGCTTTTGAAGAGCTTTCCTTTTTTTCAATTCTAAATTTGTATTTTATTTTTTAAAGCAAGAAAGCAATACAAGAAACATAAGAAGAGGAATAAGCAAAATCAAATCAGACAGCGTATATATGGATATTACATTGCATCACTCTCTTCAACTCTATTTACTATCCATAGTTTACCACCGAGGGAAATTATAATATTCTATATCACAAACAATTTTCAATCCATTCCCCCCGAGGAGAGATGTGGTAACCAAAATACTATTACTACTTTTAACTAAATTTCAAACTTCCCCAAGTATTTCATCTCCACCCCGATTATCCATATATTCTCTATATATTAGACTAATTCCCTCTTTATCTCCGTCACACTTCCTTCCCTGTTTTATCCCCTCATTCCCTCCCCCTTATCCCTTCCTCAAGATCCCAATCTCCACCTTTTCCTCCTCCGTCCGTGTATGCCCACGGACCGGAAGGGAAGAAAAGGAAAAAGGAAAAAAAAATAAAAATTGAAGAGCTTTCCATTCATTTCAATGGAGAAGGGAGTTTGTCACAGCCCTGCCAGCCCCAGTGTAAAAGCATTCATTGATTTGAATGAAAATACGTTTTCGTGAGCTTTTTAGGCTCCGTTGTTAGCGTAAAAGCGCCTCAGTGTGAAAGTGGTCTTACTGCTTCCTACAGGAAGATTTGGACACTGGCAAAAAAAACAAACGGTGACCAGTCTGGTATAACCCCTCCTACTCCCACCAATCCTCAGTTTGGTAGAAAAGCAATACCAAAAGCATGATCATAGACATGGATGGGCATGCTGAGGGTAGGTGGGGTTATTCTGGGCTAGTCACTGTTTTTTGTTTGTCAGTGTCCAAATCATCTTGTATGTTGCCTTCTAACCCAACTCCGAATTCCCAGGTCGCTCAATAAATGGGAAAGAAACCATTTTTATAGGTTAACATATTAGTGCTTTATTTCTAAATATCATTAGAATGATTTTATTTACAAACTGCATAACTACAGGTAGGGAAAATGACAAGGATTCTCTCTCCAAGCCATGACCTCCCTGACATCGGCTCCAACTACAGCCTCAGAATAGATTTACAAACAATGCTGAGGCTGTGTGCAGGAAATAAGCTTTTGATCACAGCCTCAGAACCCTTTACATATGCTGAGGCTGTGAGGGGGCAAAAACAAAAGCACACTTGCATTACCATATAAAAACAAAAAACCTAGAATGCTCTGTGACATAGCTACACCCTGTATCAAATGTTGGATTTTTAAAATGAGGACTTACACCGATAAGCCATAACATAAGGACTACCCCTACCTAATATTGAGTAGGTCCTTCTACTGCCAAAACAGTCCTAGCCCATTGAGAGAAAGACTTCCCTAGACCTCTAAAGGTATAATGTGGTATCTGGCACCAAGCTGTCAGTACAAGATCCTTTAAAGTGGAAATCCATGCTCTAAGCCTAAAACTGCTGGCATCCCCCTCTAACTCCTATACCAACTACCCTATAGAAGGAGGATGCCTATACTTATCAATTCTCAGAGCGCTGTGGTTGGGTCACATGATCTCCCCAGCGGCCAGCTTTAGGGGAGAAAAGAGAGATCGCTGACAACAGATGGAATGCCTGGGTTTACCATGGGGCATCCATTGTTGGCTGTATACCTCCTTTCCCCTGAAGCCACTGCGAATAGGTAGGTATAGGCATCTTTCTTCTACAGGGTAATTATTATAGGAGTTAAAAGGGAGGTGGGAGCATTTCAAAATGTAGTTAGAGCCTGGAATTCCACTTTAAAGTGGTTGTATACCCTCATGGTATACTTGCACCTACAGGTAAGCCTACATTAAGGCTTACCTGTAGGTGCTTGCAATATCTCCTTAACCTACATGGTTAAGGAGATATTTGCAGAAAAGCAGGTGCCGATGTCTACGGCGCACTGAGCACTGAACTTTTGAATGGGAGCCTGCCGGAAAGTGCCGGAAATGTGCGCATGCGCAGGGATCGTGCTGATCGGCGCGCATGAGCGGGAGTGACGTCATCGCCGCTCCAGCCAGTCACAGAGCCGGAGCGGGGATACCCGGAAGTCACTCCGGGTATCAATGGCGGTGATGGAGGACGTGTCCGAGGACCGCTGCTGGGAGCTTCGATCTAAGGTAGTCATACTAGCTCATTATGCCTTTGCCTTGCAGTTTTTTTTTATTATTTTTAAGGGTATACAACCGCTTTAAGTCCTGTAAGTTACAAGGTGGAGCCTCTATGGATCAGACTTGTTTTCCAGCACATCCCATGGATGCTTGATTGGATTGAGATTTGGAGAATTTGGAGGCCAGCACCTCAAAAGACACCTTCTTCCATTTCCAGTTCTGATGCTCACACGCCCGTTGTAGGTGATTTTGGCTGCGGACATGGGTCAACATGGGCACCCTGACTGGTCTGCAGCCATATAAGCAACAAACTGTGATGCACTGTGTGTTTCGACACCTCTATCAGTACCAGCATTAACTTTTCCAGCAATTTAAGCTACAGTTGCTTTTTTCTGTATCGGACTACATGGGCCAACCATTCACTCTTTGCATGCATCAATGAGCCTTGGTTGTCCATGGCCCTGTTGCCATTTTTTTTCTTCTTTGGATCACTGTTGGTAGGTCCAGACTACTGCAGACCGTAAACATCCCACAACAGCTGCAGATTTTGATGGGACCCAGTCATCCAACCATTGCAATTTGGCGCCTGTCAACTTTTATGTGTTCTTGTAACGAGATTATTTATGTTATTTACCTGTTATTGGTCACATTTTTATTGTTGATCGATGTACATAAATGGTATGTAAAAAGATTTAACATATCAGCTTAAAACTTGTATGCTTTAAAACCAAATTTAAAACAATTGTTCCTCAATAAAATTTAGTGTATGTATAGAATAAACATTTGTTAAATGTTTTATTTTGTGCCACACTAAACTATTTGGCAAGTATGCATTTATATAGTATTTGGTAATGTCTGTTTACAAGCATTTAGTAACAGTTTTTTTTTCCGTATTAAATGGTGAAATCTATTATAAGCCATTTGTTTATTTTTCTTAAAATGGCACTAAGCTATGAACACTTGAAGGAGAGAGGCAGCAGCTGTTCCATCCCCATGGTTTACATTATTGAGCACACTCAAAGCGAAGCAACTGCTTTCAAATAGATCACAGTATCGGCTTCAACAAGTGTCCGCATTGATCTGCACTGCGGTAAATCTACAGCTCACTTCACAATGCTAAATAATCCCACAATTCAGTATAACATGAACAAACTGTTTAATATGCAAGTATAAAACAGGCACAAAATATTTCTAAACTTTATTACATATAATCAAGAAAATAAACTGGAATTCCGTCATGAATGACTAAATTTAAAATTTCACTGCCAAGAACACCTATTATACTCAGGATACTATGGTATAAACCGGGAGTCTAACATTTCTAAACAAAGGTCCAATTTACGGTCCTTCAGACATTAGGGGGCCCAGACTATGGTCAGTAAAAAAAAAAAAAAAAAGGAAGGCTTGTTGGTCAGAAGAAAAACATTTTTTTTTATAATGCATGTGGTCAGTAGGAATAGTGTCCCATTGTTGGGGTCTGAGGGAAGAATGGTGCCTCATTGGTGTCAGTGGGAGGAGTAGTGCCTAGTACCAGTGGGAGGCACAGAGCCCCAAGTGCCAGATAAAGGCAAGCAAAGGGCTGCACCCAATTCACAGGCCATCGTTGGCAGACCCAGACCACTGGTATAAACAATGGAATGTTCAGAAATTTATATTTATTATGAAACCATGGTAAAGATGCAAACTGGTCAGTAGACAATAGGCATGTCTTGCACATACCCTGCAGAGCACTAATAATACAAAGTTATACTAGTAAGTAACCCCAAAAACCCAGGTTGTTACAAAAATGTTTGTTCGGTTCCCGAAATAAAGTCTCGGACCGTCCCATTTGGCCTCACAATTGATCCATCTCTATGATAAGTAGCTTCTTAGTTAAGCAAAAGGGTTGATTTACAAAAGAAAAAGGGTGTTTCTTACTTAGGCCTGTTTCACACTGCTGTGTTGTGGTTTGGCCGCAGCGTAGGTGGATTTTGTGTGGTTAACCTGCTGTTTCCCATAGACTTTCTATTAGGTAGCACCATTCATTCATTATTTTGTTTTTTAAAAAGTGAACTTATTCTTTAACCCTTCATTAAATCTTCCCACAAACTTCACCACTGTTCTGATGGTGCCATAAGCAGGAAGGTGTGTACTTACACATGTTCTGAAGCTGTTCAGTGCTGCAACTGTTTTGGGCAAGGGTCAGGGATCCTGTGTTTAAACTTGCCGACGTACAATTAGGAGATGACCGCCAAGGCCTGCATGCTCAATCTTACTCCCATGTCATCCAGGCACTACAAACAATTGCTTAAAATTTACTTACTCAATGCAGTCAAGGCCTGCGTTTCTTTGTACTGGCAGCAGACATCCTCCCCTCCTATGAGTGCATGGTTACGTAAATCTCAGAGATTTATGAGATAGAAGCACCCGCCTCTGCCAATGGCATGGAGGAACACTACACTAGTTGATCTGGATCTACATATACCATTACCAATGTGGGTCCCCTGTGAGGGCACCCTCTAGAAATAGGGCAAAAGTGCTTAGAGGAGTAGTGTATTTCCCCTCACTACCTACACCCAGAGAGCCTTGCAAAGCAGCTTTCAGATTGCATTTTCCCTCAACGCCTATTCCGGCTTTTGCCATTTTTTATTTTTCCCTACCTATACCCCTTTTTTGCTTTCAGCTCTCTCCTGGAGTACCTTTTTCCATCAGAGTTAGCAGGCTGTTGGAACTACGTAATGGTGTCGGAACCCTCTATTCTTTTTTACCAGAAACATGCTCCTCCTATTTCCCTGGAGCCCTGGGAGTTGGCTCTGTGTTTATCCTCCCTGACCTGCTTCAGTCATTCTGTGTGGGCTCTGTATTGTTTCCTAGAGACAGTTTGTAAAAGTTTTTTGTTTTTATTATTATATCTGATGAAATCTGCTGCATCTTTTACATGCTGATGCACAAAATCTGTTGCACCTTTTTTGATCTCCGTTTTTGTTGTCTCATGGCAAAAACTTAAATAATATAGAATTAGAAGAAAAAATAATAAACTTGTACTGAGAGACGTATGGGGGCTGCTATGGCTGATGTCCATGTTGGTTAGCGGTTATTCTGACCCAATGGCTTGAAATGCTTCCTAAATAACTGAACCAGAATAAGTGTGCAAATTAAATGACAAACGTCGGAAAACCTTACCTGCAACACTTGTTCTGGGTCAGCGAGCGATTCAACATATGTAAACCATGGGATCAGCACAACACCCAAGCAACTATCCATTATAATTTGGTTCATGGAATGATTTGCTGATGGTCTCATATTTTTTCCATCATTAGCTTCTACAGGCATACCCCACTTTATAGTACACAATGGGGTTTATTTACTAAAGCTGAAAAAGCGCAAAATCAGGCTCACTTCTGCATAGAAACCAAGGAGCTTCTAACCCCAGCTTGTTCAATTAAGCTTTGGTAATAAAACCTGAAAGCTCATTGGCTTTTATGCAGAAGTGAGCCTGATGTTGCACTTACCAACATTAGTAAATAAACCCCATTGTGTACTTAAAAGTGGGGTATACCTGTATAAGGTTAAAATTTGTTTTGTTCGTATTATTTAAAAATTCTTGGACATACAGGGAATAGATTTTGGGGCAGGGTGAGCCTGTGCCACAGATTATTATGGCGGTCTAGGCTAGATTTTGTAGGAGGAAGGCACACTAATGATCCACATGTGTGCTGCATTTATCTTGGAGCCAGAGTTAGAGCTCAGAGACCCAACCTCCCAAAGGGGGTCAGTGTGAGAAAGGAGCAGTGAGAGATGCTCTTATGCACCATACTGTCCAGGTCGGGACAGACCACCGCCTGGGCCTAAGAGAGAATCCATGAGTGACAGAGCAGCTGGGAAGCTACAAGGGAAGATGCAAAGCCGAGGTACAGCTTCTGTACATGTACTGGGACATGTTTGATTGTCAGGAGGACCAAGAGGTACTAATCGGAGCAGTAAAGCTGCCAACAGAGCGAGGAGGCGGAATGCTATTTTTTGTTCGTATTGATGATGAAAATCCTGTATGGAAAGACATACTTATATGAACTTTTGACGTTGTTTTAAATAAAACTGTGCAGAAAAGCCCAGAAAACTATTTCTGCAGTGGAGTAAACTCACATTTTTGCCATTACCGACGAGTTGTAAAACCCCACAATGGGAAGAAATGTTTCTGTGGCGTCAGGGTATCACATACAGTGCCAAGTGGAGAGGAAGGCGATGAAGCAGAGAATAAAAAAATGTGGGGAGAGGATGAACTTGGATACCAAAGTGGAGGGGGGGGGGGGGGGTAAAAAAAAAAATTGTTTAGATTTTTTTGTAGCACAAATAGGGAAAGAAGGGGCTGGCTGAGTTGGACATCAAGGTAGCAGCAACAGCCCTGTTTCATATTGAATTTATAGTATGGACAAGTAAGAGCACTCACAACGGACAGTCATCAGCACTGTGGCTGTATAATGAGCATCCATCCAGTAAATCCTGGATCCGTTCATCCACTCAGCCTGGGTTCACACATGCGATGCTGTGCAGGTCACATGCGATGTCTATGCAATGCGAGTTCAGCCATACAGGTGTATGGCTGAACTCACATTGAATTTGCAAAAAAATAGTGCAGGAATCTTTCCCCCCCCCCCCCCCCACAGTAAGAATCACCTCCTAGGGAACACATTAACCCCTTGATCGCCCTCTAGTGTTAACCTCTTTCCTGCCAGTCATATTTATACAGCAATTAATGCATTTTCATAGCACGGATTGCTGTATAAATGTGAATGGTCCTAAAAATGTGTCAGAAGTGTCCGATGTGTCCGATGTGTCCGCCGCAATATCGCAGTCACGATAAAAATCGCAGATCGCCGCCATAACTAGTAAAAAAAATTATAAATAATAAAAATGTTATAAATCTATCCACTATTTTGTAGCCGCTATAACTTGTGCACAAACCAATCAATATACGCTTATTGCGATTTTTTTAACCAAAAAAATGTAGAAGAATACGTATTGGCCTATACGTATTGAGGAAAAAAATGTGTTTAAAAAAAATAATTGGATATTTATTATAGCAAAAAGTACAACATTTTGTGTTTTTTTCAAACTTGTCCCTCTTCTTTTGTTTATAGCGCAATAAATAAAAAACGCAGAGGGTACAGCGTTGCATGACCGAGCAAATGTCATTCAAAGTGCGACATCGATGAAAGCTGAAAAATGGCTTGGGCAGGAAGGGGGTGAACGTGCCCTGTAGGCAAGTGGTTAATATTGCAACAAACATTTGATGACATTCCACAGTCACATTCACCCTCCTATTTGCAGGAGGACTAGAAGAATGCAGCTGCCAGTGAACAGATGTCGGATCTCACTAGTACACAAAATGTTGCAATACGTGCACATTTCGAATTTTTTTTTTTACTCAGAATGCAACTGCAGAAAAAAAAGTTGTCGATGTGTTAAAAATGATGTGTCAAAAATTATAGTGCATCCCTGATTTATTTGACATGAGAACGGTGTATTTTCAGCATGTGTTGTCAGCCTTGCCTACTTCATTAATGACAAATTACAAGGGTCAATGACCTCTGAGCCCCTCCCCTACGGCCTGGTGCATGGGTAATTTTTGACACTTATCAAACAGATAAAACAAAAGTTCAATGGTGTATTTAGCAAAAAAAAAAAAAAAATGGTAGGAAATAAGAGGCGTTCATTGTGAAGGTTTACAGTAGGTGTTTGTGATATTGTGCTTTTAGCACGACAGCGTCGCGCTGATTCTCGGCGACAGGGTGCCGAGATCTCGCCGGCATCTCACACTCACTGGAATAGTGACAGCACATCCCAGCAAGCGCGTCATAGAAGCGACGGGAGATCCGACTTGGATTCCCGCCAATTCTACACGTGTGCGGCGTGTTATGAATCCTGAGGGGGAAGTCCCCGCCGGATTTCAAATAAAAATCCGGCATGGGTCCCCCCCTCAGGAGCATACCGGACCCTTAGGTCTGTTATGGGTTGTAAGGAGAGCCCCCCTACGCCGAAAAAAACGGCGTAGGGGGTCCCCCTACAATCCATACCAGACCCGTATCCAAAGCACGCTACCCGGCCAGCCAGGAAGGGAGTGGGGACGAGCGAGCGCCCCCCCCCCCTCCTGAGCCGTACCAGGCTGCATGCCCTCAACATGGGGGGGTTGGGTGCTCTGGGGCAGGGGGGCGCACTGCGGCCCCCCCACCTCAGAGCACCCTGTCCCCATGTTGATGAGGACAGGGCCCCTTCCCGACAACCCTGGCCGTTGGTTGTCGGGGTATGCGGGCGGGAGGCTTATCGGAATCTGGGAGCCCCCTTTAATAAGGGGGCCCCCAGATACCGGCCCCCCACCCTAAGTGAATGAGTATGGGGTACATCGTACCCCTACCCATTCACCTGCAAGAAAAGTGGTAAAAACACAAATAAACCACACAATGTATTAAAATATTTTATTTTTCTGCTCCGGAGGCCGCCCCCTGTCTTCTTTATTAGCTCTTTTACCAGGGGGGGCTTCTTCTTTGACGTCTTCGGGTGGGTGGGGGCCGCCGTCTGGTTCTCTTCCACCGCCGGGGGGGGATGGCTTTTAAAAAAGCCCCCACCCCCCCGGCGGGTTTCCTCCGGCGTCTTCGGCGGGGCTCTTCTTCTTCCGCTATCCCGACGGGTCTTCTCAACTCTCCGGGGTTCTCCTTCTGTCTTCGCCGCTCTCCGTTGTTGACTCGTCGCACCCCGGTTCTTCGTCTCGCAGTCCGGTCCCTTCTTCCGTGCTGTACGTCTTCTTCTGTGCTGTGAGTTCTTCTTCCGCGCTGTGACGTCATGTTCTTCACTTCTCTTCTTCTCCCCATGTTGACTCGCCGGTCCTCCTCGCTGAAATGACGGATGCGCGCCTTGCATCGGACCTATATAGGCCTCGCAGTCCCATCATGCTCTGTACCTACCCATGTGATACCTACCCACGTGGGTAGGTATCACATGGGTAGGTACCAGAGCATGATGGGATTGCGAGGCCTATATAGGTCCGATGCAAGGCGCGCATCCGTCATTTCAGCGAGGAGGACCGGCGAGTCAACATGGGGAGAAGGAGAGAAGTGAAGAACATGACGTCACAGCGCGGAAGAAGAACTCACAGCACAGAAGAAGACGTACAGCACGGAAGAAGGGACCGGACTGCGAGACGAAGAACCGGGGTGCGACGAGTCAACAACGGAGAGCGGCGAAGACAGAAGGAGAACCCCGGAGAGTTGAGAAGACCCGTCGGGATAGCGGAAGAAGAAGAGCCCCGCCGAAGACGCCGGAGGAAACCCGCCGGGGGGGTGGGGGCTTTTTTAAAAGCCATCCCCCCCCTGCGGTGGAAGAGAACCAGACGGCGGCCCCCACCCACCCGAAGACGTCAAAGAAGAAGCCCCCCCTGGTAAAAGAGCTAATAAAGAAGACAGGGGGCGGCCTCCGGAGCAGAAAAATAAAATATTTTAATACACTGTGTGGTTTATTTGTGTTTTTACCACTTTTCTTGCAGGTGAATGGGTAGGGGTACGATGTACCCCATACTCATTCACTTAGGGTGGGGGGCCGGTATCTGGGGGCCCCCTTATTAAAGGGGGCTCCCAGATTCCGATAAGCCTCCCGCCCGCATACCCCGACAACCAACGGCCAGGGTTGTCGGGAAGGGGCCCTGTCCTCATCAACATGGGGACAGGGTGCTCTGAGGTGGGGGGGCCGCAGTGCGCCCCCCTGCCCCAGAGCACCCAACCCCCCCATGTTGAGGGCATGCAGCCTGGTACGGCTCAGGAGGGGGGGGGCGCTCGCTCGTCCCCACTCCCTTCCTGGCTGGCCGGGTAGCGTGCTTTGGATACGGGTCTGGTATGGATTGTAGGGGGACCCCCTACGCCGTTTTTTTCGGCGTAGGGGGGCTCTCCTTACAACCCATAACAGACCTAAGGGTCCGGTATGCTCCTGAGGGGGGGACCCATGCCGGATTTTTATTTAAAATCCGGCGGGGACTTCCCCCTCAGGATTCATAACAAACGCCGCACACGTGTAGAATTGGCGGGAATCCAAGTCGGATCTCCCGTCGCTTCTATGACGGCTCTGTCTCCATCGCGGCAAGCCAGCTCGGCGCTGGCTCCCGCGATGGGGCTCGTAGGTGCTCAATCTCGCTGAGAAAGAGAGCGAGATTGACACAAAATCGGCTTCACCTACTGTACATACAGATAAACCTAGAGGCAAATCTCATTACTGGAGCTCCCCATGGTGCTGAAACAGGGTTTATACACCGTTTTAGCATTGAGAAGGCTACATTTCCCTTCTTTTTTTTTCACCAAACAAAAAAAAAACAAAAAACAAACACAGTGTAACCTTCATCAACTGGGGCCTCATTCAGTTTAAATGATAAAAGTGGCCTGGTCACTAAAATCAAGCTGCCCAAAAAGCCGTCCTTGAAACAATACTTACTTTTAGCCATGACCAGGCTGCCAAACACCACTTTGCTGCAGAGAAATTCTGAAACGGAAGGCTTTTCAGATACCGACACTCTGTGGTCTCCTGGTCCCTTGCTGAGCTCAATGGATCCTTCCACTGACCCCCTAACACTGCTATTGGACAACCAATGATGTAGGGGTCTGTGGAAGGAACCAATGAATGCAGTGGGTATCTAAGAATTTGTCACTTCCAGAAGTGTTGGTTCCTGTAGAGCAAGGGTCTCCAAACATTCTAAACAAAGGGCCGGTTTATTGTCCTTCAGACTCTTGGAGGGCCGGACTTTGGCCAGCGGGAGTAGAAATTTTCCTGGCATCATTGTTAGTGAACATCTGGTATTAGGGGGAGGAATAGTGCCCCATTGCTGGTATCATAGGGGGTAATAGTGCTCTATTAGTTGTGTCAGTGGGAGAAATGGTGCTCCATTGTTGGTGTCAGATGGCAGAATAGTGTCTCGTATCAGTGGGAGGGATAGTGCCCCAAGGGCCGGATAAAGGCAAGCAAAGGGCCGCATCCGGCCCTCGGGCCGCAGTTTGGAGACCACTGCTGTAGAGACTTAATTGGACGACATCCCTGCACCAGCACGACCTTTGGCAGCACAGGCAGTGGGTAAGGCAAATATATTCTTTTGCAGGATTAGCTATTTTTTGGGCACTTTCATTTTAGTGAAAGAGTGGTTTAAACTCAGGGCTTCAAAAAAGGCTGGACATGACCCAAAAAACAAAAGATTGACGTGTCTGGCGTAGGCTTTCATTACCCTCACTTTCCGTACAGACTCTCCTTTAGTCCAAGGGAGGGGGCGAGCACGACACTCCACACAGGGAGAAAGCCTTGCATTACTGTGTGTAGTTACAGACAGAAGAAATAAGGACATTTAAAAGCAAAATGGAAGGATGAGGTAAGTGAAGGAGGACTGCACTAAGGTAAAGGAAGCTGTTTAGGGGGAAAAAAAATTACCTTTACAACCCCTTTAAGCTACTGCCTGTGTGCGACTTTAAATCACTATGTTCTGTATGGTTGTTTTTTTATTTCCCTTTTTTGTTCATATTATTATGCCTTTTCCTCATTTGGAAATCCTTTTACTGTAACCTGAAAACCTTTAGACCTCTTTCACACTGAGGGGCTTTGCAGGCGCCATAACGTTAAAAATAGTGCCTACAAAGCGCCCTGAAAGAGCCGCTTCTCACACTGGAGCAGTGCGCTGGCAGGACGCTAAAAAAAAGTCCTACTACCAGCATCTTTGGAGCGGTGTGTATACCGCTCCTGCCCATTGAAATTAAGGGGCACCGCGGCTATACCGCGGGCAAAGTGCCGCTGCATCGGTTCTTTGCGGGTGGTTTTAACTCTTTTTTGACCACTAGCAGGGGTTAAAAGTGTCCCGCTAGCGGCTGAAAAGCGCTGCAAAAAATTTGATGGTAAAGCACCACTAAAAATAGTAGCGCTTTACCGCTGACGTACCAACCACCCCAGCGTGAAAGGGGCCTTAATAAAAAAGAGGTTATACACAAAACCAAATACTTTGTTATCTTCGCTACTTTTCAGGTCAGAATAGTAAGCACTGGGCGTAGAGTCTTACAGCCATCAGATCAAGCGAGTATTCTGCTACAGGGTTTAGTTTAGTGTTAGGTAGTCACTTAGTTTAGTTTAAATAGTTTAAAGGGGTTGTAAAGTCAGAAGTTTTTTTTATCCTAATGCATTCTATGCATCAAGATAAACAGCTTCCCTTAGCCCTCCTACTAATACTTACCCGAGCCCCATCTCTGTCCAGTGATGTCCAACGAGTGTCTAGGCCAGGGGTGGGCAATTATTTTTTCGATGGGGCCACATGAGAAACTAAAAATATTTTGGAGGGCCGGGCCAAAAGGCTAAACTCAATACTGCATAAAATCAATTGTATTTCTTTATAAAAAGCAGTAAATATCATTGTTGGACAACTGGTACGAGTACTTGTTATAGACATGGCACAGGAGGGGGACAGAGGCTGGGGACATGGCACAGGAGGGGGACAGAGGCTGGGGACATGGCACAGGAGGGGGACAGAGGCTGGGGACATGACACAGGAGGGGGACAGAGGCTGGGGACATGACACAGGAGGGGGACAGAGGCTGGGGACAGAAGCTGGGGACATGACACAGGAGGGGGACAGAGGCTGGGGACATGACACAGGAGGGGGACAGAGGCTGGGGACATGACACAGGAGGGGGACAGAGGCTGGGGACATGACACAGGAGGGGGACAGAGGCTGGGGACATGGCACAGGAGGGGGACAGAGGCTGGGGACATGGCACAGGAGGGGGACAGAGGCTGGGGACATGACACAGGAGGGGGACAGAGGCTGGGGACATGACACAGGAGGGGGACAGACGCTGGGGACATGACACAGGAGGGGGACAGACGCTGGGGACATGACACAGGAGGGGGACAGCCGCTGGGGACATGACACAGGAGGGGGACAGCCGCTGGGGACATGACACAGGAGGGGGACAGCCGCTGGGGACATGACACAGGAGGGGGACAGCCGCTGGGGACATGACACAGGAGGGGGACAGCCGCTGGGGACATGACACAGGAGGGGGACAGACGCTGGGGACATGACACAGGAGGGGGACAGACGCTGGGGACATGGCACAGGAGGGGGACAGACGCTGGGGACAGGCAGCCACTGTTTAATCAATAACAATTGATTAAACAGTGGCTGCGTGTGATGGCACAGTGGTTGCGTTTGATGGGCACAGTGGCGACAATTGATGGCACAGTGGCTGCGTGTGATGGGCACAGTGGCAACAATTGATGGCACAGTGACTGCGTGTGTTGGCACAGTGGCTGCATGTGATGGCACTGTGGCTGCGTTTGATGGGCACAGTGGCTGCGTGTGATTGGCACAGTGGCTGCGTTTGATGGGCAGAGTGGCTGCGTGTTATTGGCACAGTGGCTGCGTGTGATGGGCACAGTGGCTGCGTTTGATGGGCACAGTGGCTGCATTTGATGGGCACAGTGGCTGCGTGTGATTGGCACAGTGGCTGCGTGTGATTGGCACAGTGGCTGCGTGTGATTGGCACAGTGGCTGCGTTTGGGAACAGTGGCGACAATTGATTGCACAGTGGCTGCGTGTGATTGGCACAGTGGCTGCGTTTGATGGGCACAGTGGCTGCATTTGATGGGCACAGTGGCTGCGTGTGATTGGCACAGTGGCTGCGTGTGATTGGCACAGTGGCTGCGTGTGATTGGCACAGTGGCTGCGTGTGATTGGCACAGTGGCTGCGTTTGGGAACAGTGGCGACAATTGATTGCACAGTGGCTGCGTGTGATTGGCACAGTGGCTGCGTTCGATGGGCACAGTGGCTGCGTTCGATGGGCACAGTGGCTGCGTGTGATTGGCACAGTGGCTGCGTGTGATTGGCACAGTGGCTGCATGTGATTGGCACAGTGGCTGCGTTTGGGAACAGTGGCAACAATTGATTGCACAGTGGCTGCGTGTGATTGGCACAGTGGCTGCGTTTGATGGGAACAGTGGCTGCGTGTGATTGGCACAGTGGCTGCGTGTGATTGGCATAGTGGCTGCGTGTGATTGGCACAGTGGCTGCATTTGATGGGCACAGTGGCGACAATTTATGTTGGCACAGTGGCTGCGTGTGTTGGCACAAGTGGCTGCATGTGTTAACACAGTGGCTGTGTGTGATGGGCACAGTGGCGACAATTGATGGCACAGTGGCTGCGATTAATGTTAATTCACGCCGCTGAAATGAACCGACACGACCAACTGAATAGGGGGGGGGGGGAGCGACGAGCACACAAAGTGACAGGAGGAAAGGGAGCCAGGAGCGCACTCGGCAGCCAGGCAGTCGGCACACAATGTGTAAAGTGCCGCTGCCCGTGGCCCCGCGCTGTGACAGTGAGTGACACACTGGCTGGTTGCGCCCCCCTCCTGCACTAAATGGTAGCGCCCTGCCCTGCCTACTGTTATCACCGCGGCAGGGAACATTACAGACAGCGTTCGTTTGAACAGCTGTTTTCCCCGCCGCGCATAGACACTCCCCCTTGGACGGATCTGTCCAATCGCGAGCAAGGGGGAGTGTCTATGTGACTCCCCCTTGCTCGCGATTGGACAGATCCGTCCAAGGGGGAGTGTCTATGCGCAGCGGGGAAAACAGCTGTTCAAACGAACGCTGTCTGTAATGTTCCCCGCCGCGGTGATTAACGTGGCAGCGGCGGCGATTTTCGGCGGCGGCGGGGGGGCCGGATTAAAAGGTCCGCGGGCCATATACGGCCCGCGGGCCGTAGTTTGCCCAGGTCTGGTCTAGGCTGTCTGGGACTCTACCTCCCGATTGGCTAAGACACAGTAGCAGCGCCATTGGCTCCCACTGCTGTCGATCAAAATCAGTTGGCCAATCAGGTGAAAGGGGGGGGGGGGGACCAAACCACAGCTCTGTGTCTGAATGGACTTTACAATCACTTTAGGGGTTGTGTGTTCAACAGGGTTATGTTAGAGGTTAAGTATAAGGCTGCATTCACACCTAGGCGTACAAAATCACTGCGTTTTGTCCCACGAATTGCGCGACAAATTGCGGTGTTTTGTACCGCGATTTGCGGCGACAAAACGCAGCGATTGTGAATGCAGCCTCACCCCCTCTATGGAGATGGTTCACATCTCCTTTGCCGAACGCCGCCTGAAAAAAAGGTCCGGGACTTTTTTTCAGGCGTACGGCGTACGGCGTTCGGCGTGGAGATGTGAACCATCTCCATAGAGGGCAATGTGTGTTCATCCCTCCAGTGTCTCGGGGCTGCTGCGGCGTCACACTACAGGCGACAAAACGCCTAGGTGTGAATGGGGGCTAAGAGGCAGGTTACATTTTGAAGGGATTATGTAGGGTGAAGTTTACAGGTTAGGGGATACATTAATGTTAATGACATTGTACACATTAGGGGACCACCAGTTACCCTACAGTGGCCAAGAACATAGCAGTCCAAAATAGTGGTTACAAATCCTACCTACATTCAGCAGCTAGCAAGGTAGTTCAACAAAGGGCATCATTGCCTGGTACTTCACAATACTCCTACCTACACATAGCTGCTATTCAGGTTACACTTAGGCACTGATATGAATGCCCGAGATCAGAGACATTACTTTTGGCAGGCAATCTATTACAGTGATACTAAACACACGCTCTTTAATTTACATTGTCCCTTATATTTCTTTATGTGGACGATGGCACTGTAATTATTTTAATAAAGAAACCTCCTTCCTAATTGATATACAGCCGTCACATGACCCAGCTCATTCCCAGCCTGTCTGCAGGGAAACATAAGCAGGAAGAGCTTCTAGTCCTCTGCTGCTGGTCCCATTAAAAAAAAAAAAAAAAAGAAGAAATTAAATTAATAATATTTTTTAAACTGGCATACAAATATATTGTATATTTTAAGTCAAATCTTATTTTTTTTGTGGCAATAACATGGAGCGGGCGGATTTCTGCAGGTCACTGGCTGTGTCACACCCCTCCAACTTGTGTCTTAGAATAAGAGTGAGGTAAAGCCACCATTAATCTACATGTAAAATCCCGCCCCCATTGTGTTTACATGGGGGTGGTTTAAAAATGTTTTTTATTTTATGCTTTTATTTTATTTTTTTACTTAAAGTGGTTGTAAACCCTTTACAACCACCTTTTGCTACAGGTAAGCCTATAATAAGGCTTACCTGTAAGAACACCGGATATCTCCTAAACCTGCATGATTTAGGAGATATCTCCTGTAACTGCATGTGCCGACGTCATTGGCACAAGCGCACTGAAGCAACGGCACGTAAGTGTCATTGCTTCAGTTAGACTGTGCTGTTGCCGGCATGAGTGCAGGAGTAACATAATCGCGGCTCCGGCCAATCACAGTCCCGAAGCCTGCGATACCCGGAAATAACTCAGTTAGTGATGTCGCCAGCTGGAGCGGTGTACGAAGACCGATTCGGGGGCTTTGATCTAAGGTAAGTAATACATAATGTGCTAGTATGCTATACATACTAGCTCATTATGCCTTTGTCTTGCAGTTTTTGGCCCAGATTCAAGAAGCACTTGCGCCCGCGCAACCATAGGTTGCGCGGCGCAAGGGCTTACTTGCTCCGGTGTAACGAGTGCTCCTGATTCAGGAACCTCGTTACACCGAATGCAGCCTAGGATGTGACAAACATAAGCCTCCTTATGCCTTCACATCCCAGGCTGCATTCTTGCGTTGGCCGCTAGGGGGCGCGGCCTTTGTGATCGGCGTGTAGTATGCAAATTGTATACTACCACCGATTCACAAAAGTTGCGCGGGCCCTTCTCACGCAAGGTACGGAGTTTCCGTACGGCGCCTTTAGCATAAGGCTGCTCCTGTTAATAGCAGGCGCAGCCAATGCTAAAGTATAGCTGCGCCTCCCGCTCGCGACGTTCAAATTTCACGTCGTTTACGTAAGTGAACCGTGAATGGCGCTGGACGCCATTCACGTTCACTTACAAGCAAATGACGTCCTTGCGACGTCATTTGCCGCAATGCACGTCGGGAAAGTTTCCCGACGGAGCATGCGCTGTTCGCTCGGCGCGGGAGCGCGCCTAATTTAAATGATTCCCGCCCCCAGCGGGATCATTTACATTAGGCAGCCTTGCGCCCGGCTGCTTAGCATATTGCCCGCGCAATTTACGGAGCAACTGCTCCGTGAATCGCGGGCAAAGCGCAATATTTGCGTGGGCGCAGAGAAAAAAATTTGCTCTTTGCCCACGCAAATATTGCGCGATTCTACTTGAATCTGGGCCTTTATTTTTTTTATAGTTTAGTTCAGGGGTGTACAACCACTTTAAAAGAGAAGTACAGCCAAGGCTAGTTTGGCTGTATTTATCCTGTGGATCACAGGAGTGCAGTTCGTTTTGCACTCCTGTGACTGTTTTTCAGCAGACCGGTGCTGAAGTCCGCTCTCTGCTGACATCCATAGGTGTGCGCAGCCTATTGCATTAGGGTGTGCACCCTTAAACTCAAAACACACGTGTGTATGTTTCTACATATATATGACCCTGGCACATTTGATCTCCCTGCTTGCACAGTAAAAGAGAAGAGCATAAACACTTCTCTTATGGCAGAGCCAGTAAGAGGGAGATATTTCCCATGTTCCTGCTGCTACACAGTGCATAACACTAACACTAATGTGCATGGGGTAATTCGGGTGTGCCTGGGCACACCCAGCACACACTGTGCGCACGCCTATGCTGACATTACAGAAGTCGCTCCAGGGTCTGCACCATCACCACAATGCAAGTCAGGATCCGCCAGATCCCTGGACCGACACCCGGCTCAGCCCCTCAGCGAGCCGCTGAGAGCCTGCCGCTCCACCCCCTCTACAGCTCAGGGCTTCAGTGAGCGAGGAAGGGGCAGAGCAGAGAGCTGTGACTGACAGTCTGCAGCTCTCTGCTCACGGAGTTGTCAGAACCAAATAATCAGCAGTGTTCGATTGCTTGCTTCTCAGTGTAGAGGCGCCAAGGGACAGATGCTGCATCCACCTAGGCATGTATGAAACTGGAAAAACCTCAACCCTATACTTGTCTTTCGACTTTATTGCCATCACAGGGGATGAGCAAGACCCCTAAAGATAGCTTTGGGCAGAACAGGTACTCTTTATTGAGACATCAGGGGTCACCAATATGGTGTTATTTCTTTATGAATTGGACACTGTACCGTCATATAGTAATAGCGTATCAAATAAGAACTACAGTGGAACTTTGGGATAAGAGTAACGCGGTTAACGAGCATTATAAAAGACGGGCACCTTTTATTTAAAAATTCTGACTCGGTTTGCGAGTGCTGTCCTGCAAAACAAGCAGTGTTCAAGCTAATGGGGTGTGCAGTACTGCATTTGTCCTGAGGTGCGGGTGTCCTGGAGCAGAGCCGATCTGAGCCGTTCAGAAATACTCCGTTCCCAGGTGTTTCTGAGCCTTTCCGAGGTCATGCGGGCCATCCCCCGATCATTTCCAAGGCTCACCAGCGCCCCCCCCCACCTCTGGCCACATGCAGTATTGCATGCTATTGAAGTAAATGTGGAACAAATTATTTTCATTTCCACAGAGGAAACTCGCTCTGATATGCGAGTGTATTGAATTACGAGAATTCTCCTGGAACAGATTATGCTCGCAATCCGAGGTTCCACTGTACTTGAATTTGTCCCTCCTGTCAGTATCAACAATAAAAATGTAACAGGGTTTTCGTGAATTTGGCACAACTCTTCTGAATATCTAAACACCGCCAGTTGCAAATGTCATTCTGAAATTGCACGTAATATCAATTATCTACAGCACAAAATACGATCTAAATACATACGCCGACTTTTTCCCATGTGACCCTTGGAGCTGGAGATTTAACCACTTCCCGACCTCCTCATGTACATTTACATCGGCAGAATGGCACGGACAGGCACAATCACGTACCTGTACGTCCTCTGCTAGACGTGGGTCGGGGGTCCGATCGGGACCTCCCCGGTACATGCGGAGGTCGGGTCCGCTCGGGGAGCAATCCGGGACGACGGCGCGGCTAATTGTTTATAGCCGCTCCGTCACGATCGCTCCCCGGAGCTGAAGAACGGGGAGAGCCGTGTGTAAACACGGCTTCCCCTTGCTTCACTGTGTCGGCGCATCAATCGCATCATCCCCTTTATAGGGGAGACACGATCAATGACGTCATTCCTACAGCCACACACCCCTACACTAGTAAACACATACACAGTGATCCCTAACTCCTACAGCGCCCCCTGTGTTTAACTCCCAAACTGCAACTGTCATTTTCACAATAAACAATGCAATTTAAATGCATTTTTTGCTGTGAAAATGACAATTGTCCCAAAAATGTGTCAAAATTGTCCGAAGTGTCCGCCATAATGTCGCAGTCACGAAAAAAATCGCTGATCGCCGCCATTAGTAGTAAAAAAAAAATAATAAATAAAAATGCAAAAAAACTATCCCCTATTTTGTAAACGCTATAAATTTTGCGCAAACGAACCGATAAACGATTATTGCGATTTTTTTTACCAAAAATAGGTAGAAGAATACGTATCGGCCGAAAACTGAGGAAAAAAAATGTTTTATATATATGTTTTTGGGGGATATTTATTACAGCAAAAAGTAAAAAATATTGCATTTTTTTCAAAATTGTCGCTCTATTTTTGTTTATAGCGCAAAAAATAAAAACCGCAGAGGTGATCAAATACCACCAAAAGAAAGCTCTATTTGTGGGGAAAAAAGACGCCAATTTTGTTTGGGAGCCACGTCGCACGACCGCGCAATTGTCTGTTAAAGCGACGCAGTCCTGAACTGTAAAAACCCCTTGGGTCTTTAGGCAGCATTTTGGTCCGGGGCTTAAGTGGTTAAGAGGTAACAAGGCATTTTCTCGTGCAAATCTCAACAATAGAACGAAAGCCAAAAGAAAAATATTTTTCTCCTTGTGTGCTAGAGCAGCAGCAGATTTCCTCGAGCGTCTTCTAGAGAGTGATCATAGAGTAGCGAGGACAATAGTTTGTACGCTGCCAGAAGTAGAGGATTCCTTCCGGCTTTTCTGTTCATCATATGTGAGCAATGTCATCTTAATTCACTGTGACTTCTGAGCCAAATGCTGCTCATGCTTCTGCCCATGGGACATTCCATGATGCATTATGCCTTCTGGATACATGGCGACCGCGTCCATCTCAAATGTAAGTGACAATAGCTGAAGGCTCCAAATAATGGATCACAATTCTATTTATATCTGATACATATGAAAAATCTGTCATAATGTGTAGAGAACTATGACAGGACATCTATGGATCTATCTCACAAAAGGTTGTCCACGTTATGTAACATAATTCAACATGGATTGAAGTTTCAGGATGTGCCAAGATAAACGAATCAACTAAATAGTTATTGGGAACATAAGCAAAGGTTTAACTTTATATTAAGAATGCATCATTAACCACTTCACCCCCGGAAGGATTTACCCACTTCCTGTCCAGGCCATTTTTTGCGATACG
>NC_053491.1:54875503-54965503 GCF_905171775.1 Rana temporaria
TCTGAGCCGCCGTCAATTGACGGCAGCCCCTTTGCTCGTTTCCCGAGCGCAGCGGGAACTGCTGTGCTGGCCGTGTCCCTTGGACACAGCCAATCACAGATCGCCGTGAACGGCTAATCGGAGCGGCCGTTTCCTAGGCGATCTGTGCGGCCAATGAGAGATGATCTCATATGTTTACATATGAGATCATCTCTCATTCCCGGCTCTCGCAGACAGCGGTGCTGTCAGGGGAGAGAGGAGACGGATCTGTGTCTCTTGTACATAGGGACACAGATCGGTCACCCCCCTTCCCCCACAGTTAGAACACTAATTAGGGTACACATTTAACCCCTTCCTCACCCCCTAGTGTTAACCCCTTCCCTGCCAGTCACATTTATACAGTAATTAGTGCATATTTATAGCACTGATTGCAGTATAAATATGAATGGCGCCAAAAATGTGTCAAAAGTGTCCGATGTGTCCGCCATAATGTCGCAGTCGCAATAAAAATCGCAGATCGCCGCCATTACTAGTAAAAAAAATAATAAAAAAATAATAATTCTGTCCCTTATTTTGTAGGCGCTCTAACTTTTGCGCAAACCAGTCGCTTATTGCGATTTTTTTTTTTTTTTTTTTTTACTAAAAATATGTAGAATACGTATCGGCCTAGACTGAGGATAAAAAAAAAATTTTAAAAAAAAATTGAGCCATTTATTACAGCAACAAGTAAAACATTTTTATTTTTTTTTCAAAATTGTCGCTCTATTTTTGTTTATAGCGCAAAAAATAAAAACCGCAAAGGTGATCAAATACCACCAAAAGAAAGCTCTATTTGTGGGAAAAAAGGGACGTCAATTTTGTTTGGGAGCCACGTCGCACGACCGCGCAATTGGCGGTTAAAGCGACGCAGTGCCGAATCGCAAAAAGTCCTCTGGGCAGGAAGGGGGTTTAAGTGCCCAGTAAGGAAGTGGTTAAAAACACCTGTAAACGAAACGTAAGTAAACGCGAGTTACCGCGTTTTACAGGCATTTGGCTTTTTTAAATGCCTCTGAACATCCGTCCTGAACAAATTTTTTAGCTTTCCAAATAAATTAGGGCTGGGGAAATTAAAGATTAATTCCTCGATTAATCTTTAATTTTTTTGATCAATCAAAATTCTTGACGTCACTGGACAGCCTGGACAGTGAGACTTACCCTGCTGGATGCAAGCAAACTGCACCCATTGGATTGAGGTACCTTTGCATCTGTGGAGCAGGAGGATGCATCAGGCTCCATCAGGGGAAAGGGGCAAAAATAACCATTGTTTTCCTGTTCTAGGCAGTTTTGTGCAGACAATTCTTTGTGTATCGGCAACATCTGTTCCGTGCGAAAGACTGTTCAGTTCTTCAGGGTATATTGTCAATAAAATGCGATCATGTCTGCTTCCAGAAAATTTAAACAATCTGGTATGTCTGTGTGACTGGCTAAAGTGATGCCTACTTGCCTACTCTAAAGTGACTGACAGTCAATATACTAGATAAGTTTTATAATTAAAGTTAAACTAACTTTCTACGTTTTTCTTAAAGTTTAATAAGAAAAAATTACTTACGTCAGTGCTACAGTTTGAATTTAAAACGTATTTGTGTGAACTGTGAAGTTAAGCCATGGATTGTGGAAACTAACTAGTGTCGGGTGATTGTATATAGTGTATACCACATTTACCACTGACTAATGCAGAGTTGCAATTCAAGGAGATCAGCTAAAAGTAGTTGGATCTGTATGTGCGTTATAATTAATCGAAATTAGTCGATTAATCGATTAAAAAAAAATTGATTAATCGAACACAAAAATTTTAATCAGTAACAGCCCTAAAATAAATTCTTTCTAAACTCAACTGCCTAGAAACTACTATAAACGACCCTGTGTACATGTACTGATGAGATAACAGAGGAGAGTTCAGGGGCAGCTAAAAAAAAAAAAAACATGCCCAACTGCTCCTAAACGTCCGTTTACCAGCAGCAGTGTACATGAAGCCGCATGCTCCCTATGCTCGTGCAACTCTGCAAGGGGCGGGTGTATTACTATTAAGGGACGGATGGCTAAAGAAGAGGCCGAATTTTAAATTGATGGGCAGAGCTGATAAGTTGAAAGTGGTTTGATCAATAAACTACAAGTCTTTGCGGGGCATGTTTAAACAACTGAAGGGCGGGTTTTGCAATGTTGATGGGCGGGTTTGCTCTTCTTTAGCCACCCGCCCCTTACACAATATAATACTAATACACCCGCCCCTTGCAGAGTTGCAGGGGCATCGGGAGGGTGCGGCAGCGTGTGGCACAATGTCGTGTTCATTGCGCAGGTGCCGTGTACACCTGATTCATAGCTGTTCATCTTCGGAGATTTTCGGCGGCTCCATTGTGCTCTGTACTGCACCATACAGGGAGAGCATTATCCGACGGGGTACCCTTCTCGTCAGGACACCAGCTCCTGTGCCATGCAGAGTGATACCAACTACACTCCACTTCATATGCCAGTTAGCGATCTCCAGACTGGTTCCAGCAGGAAGAAAGAAGAGCTCTTTTGGTCAGTGTGATGTATATAAATATATATTAGTATAGGAATGCTTTCATACTGATGCACGGCAGTTCACACACACTGCGTGCTCTGCTCTTAGCCATAGACTTCTATTATATCCTGCTGTTTTACCATCCCCAAACTTTACTCGTGAACAAGCCATAAGGGTTCCGATGTTGAATGCAGGGCTTATTCACAAGTGCAGCAAGCCATGCATGTGATTGCGACACAGTAGTGCGGCAATTAGAGGTTTAGACCAGGTGTGTGGTGGCAACACTGTTCCCAGTGATCTTTGACTTCTCCCACGTTGTTCAGGTAGATCTCCATCTGTTTAAGGTTGCCTACCCCTGCCTTAGATCTTTATGAACTTTCTGCAATCATTAATGATTTTAATATATATTTTATGATATGGATTACAAGCCAGCTCACAATATTTTTTTTTTATACTGCAATGTGTTATTTATGACGTGTGTGTCTGTGTGTGTATATATATATATATATATATATATATATATATATATATAAAAATAATGATAATATAATGCATTTGACCACTTTACCAGCCTTTTGTCACGTGCTTTATTTAAAGTCCCAAACCTTTCCCTTTAAAATACATGTTAGAACAGTTACTGAAACTGCTGCTTTGCATTGCGATGCAGCAAAAGTTATTCCCCCCGTCTTGTTCGGCAGGTATTACTACAAGTGAATGGGGCTGTCGCAACCTTCCCAAAACCACGTGCAATGCACACAAGCGGTGCAGGCCTTTACGGGTTTTTACAGACCGTTAGAAGGTAACACAAAACACCCTATGAAAAGCAAACCACTGCAGATCGCTCCTCATATATAAATAAGCTGTTACTTGGGTGGCACAGTGGATCAGTGGTAATTAAAGCACTGGTGGCTTCAATTTTAATTCTGACAAAGACACTATCTGCATGGAGTTTGACCTACTTTCCAAAAACATTCTGGTAAGTTAATTGGCTCCTGTTGAAATTGGCCCTAGTATGTGTATGCATGTGAGTTTGGGATCTTAGATTGTACACCCATAAGGATAAGGCTGATGTGAAGGAATAGTATGTAAAGCACTGCATAAACTGTTGGCACCATATAAATACTCCCAAAACGTAAATATTGTAAATCATCAAATGTTGATGCCCCAGCCAGCATTCAGCGAATGTTAACCACGTTTATTATACCTTTGTAAAATACGGAGTCTCATGAATTGTCTCCCAGCATGCTGTAAACCTTTGCTCTGTTACTCAAATGAATTGTTGTATTTAAAAGGTGAAAACGTGTATTTAGCTTCTTGCCTGGAGTTAAGGTTTAATAAATCCTGCTGGTCAGACAGTCCTGCTGAGCACCAGGCAGTGCAGTCAGCATGCACAATAATGTGCTGCCTGAAGAGGAACTGGATTAGATCAGAGGAGTGTCTTCCACCTACTCCTTGCTGAGTCTGGCCGTACTCACAGATTTTGCTATGGAGAACTGGCCATCCTAATCCACAGTTTATGTAGCACAAATTTGTGGGTACAAAGCTGGCATGCGCCAATAGGATGCCTTAGTTTGTCTTCTAACCTGTAATTATTCTTATGGATAACACCAATGTCTCTATGGTAGAGTTAAAAACAGGCAGTTCACTTTGCAGGGGAAGTTGCACTTTGCAAAGGCATTATCCCCCAAGCTTAGTGAATGGGTATTCTTCACAAAGTAAAATTTCACCACAATCATGTGCAAGGAAATAAACCACTTGCCTACCGGGCACTTTTACCCCCTTCCTGCTCAGACCAATTTTCAGCGCTGTCATATTACACTGTACCCATATGACATGTTTATCATTTTTGGATTACCTAAATAGAACTTTCTTTTGGTGGTATTTAATCACCACTTGGTTTTTTATTTATTTATAACCTTCTTGTGTTTACATTGTGATCAGCTTTCATTGGACACAGCCGATCACATGGTAAAGGGCCACTGTCATTGGTTCTTTACCCTGATCTGTGATCAGCTGTGTCCTCAGGACGCAGCAAGCCATGGTCCCGGCAATGCAAGCCCGCGCTGTAGCTGTCTTTCAGCTAAAGCGCAGATGGGATCTGGTTAAAAAAAATATATATATATTTTGCTTGCAAATGATTGGATGATGGGAGTCAGCAGAGCTTTACCCCAATCATTAAAGCGGGGGTTCACCCTTAGAGGGCACTTTTCCCCCTTAGATTCCTGTTTGTTTTTACTAGGGGAATCGGCTATTTATTTTAAAATATGTGCAGTACTTACCCGTTTACGAGATGCATCCTCTCCGTCGCTTCCGGGTATGGGCTTCGGGAATGGGCGTTCCTTCTTGATTGACAGGCTTCCGAGAGGCTTCCGACGGTCGCATCCATCGCGTCACGATTTTCCGAAAGAAGCCGAACGTCGGTGCGCAGGCGCAGTATAGAGCCGCACCGACGTTCGGCTTCTTTCGGCTACGAGTGACGCGATGGATGCGACCGTCGGAAGCCTCTAGGAAGGCTGTCAATCAAGAAGGAACGCCCGCTCCCGAAGACCCATACCCGGAAGCGACGGAAGAAGATGCAGCTCGAAAACGGGTAAGTACTGCTCATATTTTAAAACAAATAGCCGATTCCCCTAGACCGAACGAGCAGGAAGCTAAGGGGAGAAAAATTTTTATTTTACAAATGGGTGAACTCCCGCTTTAAGCTTTAGGCCCATTTCACATGGGTTTCAGCTTGTATAAGAGCAGTGTGAACAACAAGCCTTGACAAACCAGACAAAGAGCTCTCAGCAAGCTTTGTCAAAGCTTTTACAGCACCATTCAGCTCCAGTTTGTAAATGAACACAGACCCTAATGGGAGTTCTGGTTGCCACATTAAGCAAGCTGTTAGCAGGCTTTCAACAAGCTTCAAAAAGTGGCAGCAGCTTTCTTAATGTGGCAATCAGCACTCCCATTAGGATATGTGTTCAAAGTTTACAAACCGGAGCTGAATGGTTCTGTAAAGGCTTCAACAAAGCTTGCTGAAAGCTCTGAAAATGCTTTGTCAAATCTTGCTGTTCACACTGAACTTATACAAGCTGAAGCCCATGTCAAACAGGTCTTAGGGAAAACGCTCAAGCATAGTGCAACTTCCCCTGAAAATGTCTATTTGTATTTAGTAAATCAACCCTGATTTATAAATTGTCAGTTTTCTAAAAGGAACTCGACTACCTTTAGAGAGACCGTAAAATCCTAAGAAATGGATGAATGAAACCTACAGAGCAGGAGATCCTGAGTATATATGTGAGCCTCAGAAGAAATCTGTATGCTGGAAACCAACCACCAATAAAACAAATGACCATGTCATATGGAAGAGGAATAACAATGAGCAAGTTACCTTTGTGCAAGGGCAGTTTTTAGTTTATCATTCTCGGTCTTCAGCTCAGAGTCAGGGGGTGTTCCGTGGCAGGCCTTTTCATCATCTGTCCCATTTATACTGGACGCTCGGGTGGACGATGGCGTTTCCCGTCCTGACTCCTAAACAAAGACAGAAAACGTAAGACACCGACAATAGTAAATTCCAGTCTGACAAAAAACTACACATGGATTCACCCAGCAACGGCATTCACCCAGCCACGGCATTCACCCAGCCACGGCATTCACCCAGCCACGGAACTGCTAAAGGCATACCACAGCCACATTTGTTAAATCCCACTTCTTAATCAGCCCTAACAATTATACCAATATCTGGTAATAAGGTATCTAATCCAGGCGTCAGTAACTTTTTCAACATTAAGGGGTCTATGTATCAAAAATTCACTGTGCAAATATCTCAAGCATTTGCATGAATGTTCGCCGTATTGTTTGCAAGACGATTATTTCCTACGATTGTCAGCTTCATCTAGTGGCCATTATGTGGGATTTTTTATTGAGGTATTTCAGGAAGATACTGCATTATGACACTTATGACACTAGATTGTAATACGATTATCTGCTCTGATTGCCAGCTAAAACAAAACAGCAAATATTTGTGATGCACTTGCAAATGCTTAGGACATCCGAACTATAGAATATATATATATATATATATATATATATATATATATATATATATATATATATATATATATATATATATATATATATACACACACACACACACACACACATACATACATACATATACACACACGCGCGTGCAGAACTACTGTCATAGCGACCCACGCGGGCGCTATGGGGCCCGGCAGGGCCAAACTGGCCTACCGGGACATTTCCCGGTGGGCTGCCTGCCCTGTGGTCGCTTTGAGCTACGTGGTGGTTGCAGGAGCTCAATGTGAAAGGTTTGGTCGCCCTGTGACTAAAGTCCCGCCCTCCTCCTAGACCACCTCGAGTGAGGCGGCAAAGATTGACACAGTGAGGCGGCAAAGTTTGGCACAGTGAGGCTACATTGACTGGCACGGTGACGTGGCATTTTTTTGTGGGGGGGGGGGGGTTGAAAGAGGGTGGACCCCATGCAACATTTTGCTATGGGGCCCTGTGATTTCTAGTTACACCCACACACACACACGTACATAGAAACCTGTGTCAATTTATACATTTTAAACAACCAATGTGCCAGTGAACAAATAGGGCACTGTAGACCTTCGATCAGTCTCAATTCCTTTACCCTTACATATACCCACTGAAGTGACTGCCCTCATGTGATACATAGAGATAAAACAAATCCTACATAAAAGTTGTACCTGCAGCCCTGTTTTTTTCTACATCCTCCTAAAACACACAGATCAAAGGCTATTGCTCAGCTCTAGCAGGCAAGGGACCAGATTCTGACATCACAGAGCAGGGTACCATCTTATACCTGAGTGGAGGAAAGAGACCCCCCCCCCCCACTCTTCACAGTCTCATAGGGAAACATGCACAGCTGAGGCTTTCAATCACTTTCTGTGTGCTGGAGGAGGTGCAAGGCCATCTGCTAAGATTCTGTGGTGTCAGCATGACTGGCCAGAAGTGACTCATGCACATAGCAGAGGGAAGAATTGGCAGACAGAAATCAAACTAGGTGCCTTGGATTGAGGCTATTATACACTATAGCAGGGTTCAGCGATCAACCAGTAGATCGCAGCCAGGTGACTGGTAGGTCGTGGTCTGGGCTTGCTGACCCACCATTCCAGCGCATTAAACAGAGTGCAATGCAGAGGGACTACTTGTAAAGTTGGAGCTGTAGTAGGGAGCAAGAACCGAAGAAAGCCGATATGCCCTCTGTAGTGCCGGCTCCTGTCCCATGCAGAGTGATACCAACTGCACTCCACTTCTTATGCCAGCTAGCGGTCTCCAGAGTGGTGCCAGCAGCAGGAAAGAGGAGATCTTCAGGTCACTGTGAAGCAATACACTGGGCATGATAATATAGGACTGCTTTCACACTGACGCACTATTTACCCACACCGTGGGTGCAGTGTACCTGCAGCTTTCCTGCAGGCTTTACTCTTAGCCATTCACTTCTATTATATCCTGCCATTTTACCATCCCCAGATGACATGGGGTGCACCCTTTACTATATCCCTTTCTACCTTAAGTTTACCTTCTTTGTTTCCTTCTCCGTTTCCGTTAAATGGCCGCTAAGCCATTATTTCTGACGTTTTGCACCATATCTAAAGGCTATAGACCCATACTTGGATGTGATAAAATGTTGCCTATGCAACCACACTGGACATGTCTTTGTACTCCATCCCTTAACCACTATTTTCACGGAGCTGGTGACGAACGGTCATGGCAACATTACTGTATCTAATCAATCTCGTCCCCTTTTTCACAGTCTTGACTGGGTTGGAGTGCAAATTAGTTGACGTTTGAATTACAGTTGCACCAATTATCTACACATCTTTCGTTATGTCAAGGAAATGTCATATTTCCTGGAAACTATGCTGTCAAGTCCTACTGTAATGCATCACATTCTGATGTGCATTTTTGGAATTCTGATTGCGTTATATGCAAACCTTTAAATCATGTACTTACTTTTTTTGCAATATCTAATAAAAAATATTGAAAAAATTTGGGATATTCCCTTACCCACATTAACTGACTCTAATCGTGAGTCCCTGGAGAAGCCCATCACGGCTGAAGAGGTCATTTTAGCTATCAAAACTCTTAAATCTCATAAGCAACCAGGTCCTGATGAGCTCTCCGGCACTTACTTCAAGAAATTTGCTGTTATTTTAGCCCCACTTCTCTCCAAATCTTTTAATGCTTTACTCCAACATCACTCCTTTGGTCGAGACACGTTGACCGCTATATTAGCCATGATACCTAAGCCCAACACGGATAACTCCCTCTGGTCCAATTTCAGGCCCATTTCCTTACTCAATCTGGACATCAAGCTCCTGGTCAAAATAATCGCACTACGCCTTAATCGCATCATTGGCGGGTTAGTAAATAAGGACCAGGTGGGTTTTATACCACGATGACAAGCCAGCGATAACATTCGACGGGTTGTCCTACTCCAACATATAGCCAGAACCCGTAAGATTCCAATGCACCTACTGTCCCTAGACATCAGGAAAGCGTTCGATACGGTTTCCTGGCCCTACCTAAATTTTATACTCAATTGTTGGGGTTTTGGTCCACATTTTTTGCAATGGGTGAGTTCCCTATATAACCAGCCGCAGGCTTATGTAAAATATTCTGGGTTCCATTCAGACAGATTCCAGATAGAAAGGGGGACTAGACAGGGATGCCCCCTATCCCCCTTAATCTTTGCTTTAGCGATCGAGCCCCTAGCAGCCCTGATTAGGGCAAGCCCAGATGTCAAAAGATTGGAAATGGCATCTACCTCTCATAAAATCTGCCTGTTTGCAGATGATGCACTCCTGTTCGTAACTTCCCCCCACACAACTCTTCTGAACCTTATCCAGGTCTTGGAGAAATTTGCAAATATAACAGGCTTAGAAGTTAACCAATCCAAGTCCAGGGCTCTCAATGTGTCTCTCCCACACCAAGAACTTGTCCATCTACAAAACTACTTTCCCTTTATCTGGTCCACAACATCATTACCATATTTAGGCATAAAGCTAACCAGTGATCCAGCATCTCTTTACAGAACCAATTACCTACCTCTGCTGTCGCATTTATCCTCTCTACTAGATACCTGGAGACCATTATGTGTTTCTTGGCTGGGACGAGTTGCAGCAGTTAAAATGTCTCTACTTCCCAAGCTTTTGTATCTTTATAGAGTCCTCACGATCGCTGTCCCCTCCCATTTTCATCGAATCATCCAGACCCGGGTCTTTAAATACATATGGGGTCCCATAAAAGCTAGGGTGCCTAGATCCATTCTCCTTCGCAATAAACTTAGCGGAGGCATGGGGCTCCCTAATTTTGCGTGTTACTACCACGCTGATCAGCTGGCCCAAATCACCTTACTTCACGCATCCACTGAAATTCCAATATGGGTCAGCCTGGAAGCAATGGATCTCCCCCCCCCCCCCCGATAGTATCTAACTTATTGTGGTTGCCCCCATCAGCCCTATAATTTATCCGGTCACGCGCCATTCGCTGAAGCTGTGGGATAGTCTACGCGGCCCTTTTAAATTAGTTTCCCCCCATACCCCATTACTTTCCTTTATAGGCCACCCACTTTTCTACCCTGCCTTTACCGAACCTAGTTCCTTTCGGCTTTGGTCTCAGGCTGGGTTACATCGAATCTGCGATTTCGTTACGAATACCACCCTCAAAACGTTTCCAGTTCTCCAAGCTCAGGCTATGTTGCCCCCTAATGAATGCTTCCGCTACCTCCAAATAGCCCATTTTGTCCGTACAGTGATAGGTGCTTGTTCCTCTCTGGACGGTTTATCTTTCTATGAAAGTATCTGCAACTCGGATCCACATGCCCCAGGTATTATTTCACGTATCTACAACCACCTCACTTAGCCTCCGGCTGATCTTCCCCTTTATGCTGTACAGTGGTCCAAAGATCTGCAAATAACGCTGCATGTAGACGACTGGGCAAACATATGGGCCAGCACAAAATCTTCTACACAAAATGTAGTGGCTCTGGAGGCCAACTATAAGGTCCTCATGCGGTGCTACCTTGTCCCCGCAAGGATTTCTAAATTTCTGCCATCCTACCCATCTGTATATTTTCGAGGCTGTGGGGAGAGGGGTACACATGCTCACATCTGGTGGTCCTGCCCTATTGCACAACAATTTTGGACGACAATATTTCAAATTGCTTCCACATTACTTAACGATACTGTTCTTCCTGACCCATCTCTGGCTCTATTAAATTATGTACGAAAAGATTATACAAGGGCCCAAATTGGTCTCCTCCTTCAATTAACCACAGCTGCTAAGCAGACAATAGCCAGAGCCTGGAAGACCCCAAAACTGTAGCAGAAGTGAAAAATAGTGTGACCCAGGCGATGATCCATAGTAAAATTGAAGCAACGATCTTGGATCGAATACCCCAACACGGCAACACCTGGACTCCTTGGGTGGAGAATTTTCTTTTTGACACTAATCTGCTCGAACCGTAATTCTCAGGAAGACATCTTTGTCTGATACTATGACCTTCCGGGGATCCGTGTGGTCCCGCCGACATTTCTTCTCTCTTTCTTCGCTCCTTCTCGCACTTCTTTTCTTCCCCTCTATGTTTCCTTTTACTTTTTCCCCTTTCTGGATTCTCTTTTTTCTTTGATTAAAATGTTTTATTTATAATTTCTACGGCAATGGCGAGGCTTATTGCCTAGACCTATCCTACGGTCTCTTTTCCCCTGACCTGCAGAGTATAAGTCTATGACTTGCACTGTTATTGGATTGGAGCTATTCCCCCTCCCTATTGTACACATTCTCTGTCACTTATTAATATGTTTGCAGTCGTTACCATCACAACACTCCACCATATTTTGTTCCGTGATAATGAACGCTGTCTATGCACTGTCTAGAAGCTTCTGTTCTGATTGTATTTACCTTATCCAAGATGTACCGTGAAATGTCTTTTATAGTTCCAACCAAGACTATTTGTTGCTGTACTCTGTGATTTTCTTTAATATAAAATTTGAACAGAAAAAATATTGGAAAAAATACACATTTGTTTATCTAGTGCAGGATTCCACACAAGACCATGCATCCATCTAGGATTTTAAAGCGGTGGTTCACCCTCCTTCACATCATTAGACCATTACATTCGGCATCGTAGCGCGAGCTACGGTATGCCGGTCTTACATTTTTAATCCCCGTACTCACTGTGCTATCGCCCATTGAAGAATCCGACTCCCGCGGGGAATGGGCGTGCCTATGGAGAGGGAGGATGATTGACGGCCGGCTCTGGCACGTCACGCTCCCCGAAGACAGCCGGAGTAGGTCTCGGTTCTTCACGGCGCCTGCGCACAGGCTATGCGCAGGCGCCGTGAATAGCCAAGCCTATTTCGGCTATTTCCGGAGAAGCGTGACGTGCCAGGGCCGGCCGTCAATCACCTTCTCTCACCATAGGAACGCCCATTCCCCGGAATCTTCAATGAGCCATAGCACAGTGAGTACGGGGATAAAAAATGTAAGACCGGCATACCGTAGCTCGCGCTACGATGCCGAATGTAATGGTCTAATAAAAAAAAACATTTTTTTTTTTTTAACAGGGTGAACCCCCGCTTTAACTTCAAAGTAATGCTCTAAAACAGAAAAGTTCAAGTCCTGAGCTACTAGCCAGGCCTCAAGGGTTACTTGCTACCAGCCTGCCCGCCCCTAATTATGCCCTCATAAATGTCATGAAATTGCACTTAAATGTTTTATGCCGAATTAAGTTATAAACATAAATATTAACAACAACAACAACAACTTTCTGTGCCCACCAATGCAGGCTTCCTGTGCCCACCCATGCAGCCGTGTGCCCACCCATGCAGCCTACCTGTGCAGGGGAAGAGAGGAACAGGAGAGCCACCTAGATGACCAGAACGCAGCGCAGGGAACACAGCTATAACAGCTTTAATTATAATTGCCATGCTCCAGCTCAATGTCATATACAGCCCCGCATCCTGGCTGGGGAACTTTGATTGACAGATCACCAGTCACCAGGATTGGACAGGTAATCTGTCTATCAAAGTCCCGGGACCAGGAGCTGAGGATATATCCAACAGCGAGCAGCGGGGAACACGGCAAAGTGAAATGAAAGCCGACAGTTTTATTCCCTGCGCTGCGATAATCTGGGCGGCTCTCTCTTCCCCTCCACGATCGCTGGGAGGACTCCCATGCCACCCATGCTGTCGGTGGTGCTCGCCCTTCTGCTCCCAGGCAGCCCCCCTCTCCGCCAGCCCTCAAAATCCTTTCACAAAATGCAAGCAGGCGAGCGGAAATTTTGAGGGCTGCTCCAATTCATTATGTGGTAGATTTGCTAAAACTGGAGCACTCAGAATCTGGTGCATGGTAGGCATTCTGCTTCTAATTTCAGCTAGTTCAATTGTAGTGTAACTCTGCTTTTGTGGAGAAAAAAACATTCCCCTCCGGGTGATGTATATTGCAAGGATAACAAATTTTGTTGGATTCCTAACTTTTGTTATTCTGAAGAATTCCATGTGCGTTTGTCTGTGCCTTTGTACGGAGTGAGTCTAATGGGAGCAATTTTATAATTAACTCAGCTGTGCAGCTACACTAATGAGGAAATCTGCTGGGCCTGCATCCCTTTAGACGTGCCCCTGTTGAAAGCATCTTCAAAAACTACATTTTTGTTACAGGGGATTCCTGAAATCTGACTTGCATCTTAGGCAGACTTCTGGGAAAATTGGTGAGCCAATCACATAAGCAGAAAATGATGTTTCTGGGGAGTGGTCAGTACACATTCCAGGTAGCCATATTTGATGCCATTTATAGGAAATTACAGCGGCTGCAGATTGAAAAGGAAGGGTAATTTTTTTTAAAAACATTCAATTACAATATGATTAGTGTCGCAATTATATGTACTATATTATTTTTTATTTGCCATTTTTTTTCCCCCACGAAAGTGGAGCTACCCTTTTAAAAAAATAAAATAAAATGGAAGTTGATTGGTTTCTATGCAGAGTGGCACCAGATTTTGCACTCTCCAGTTTTAGTAAATCCCCTTCTATAATTTCCTATGTTTTCAAACACACAGCGTTGTCTCCATCACCCCTAATGAGTACTTTACAGCATCAGCCATACTTTGAAAAGTCAGTGACACACAAGTATGAGAGGAGAGGCCCTTGTCTGACAGTGTGAGCTCAGAAAATGATCGGAATTACAGGCGGATTTGCAAGCTTTCATGTCAAATTACAGAGAGACTTTAATAAAGATGACTTCCGATCTGGCAGATTCAGGAAATTCTGGATATCAAGCTGTTATATTAACTGTTAAGATGTGGGGCCTGTTCTTATAACATGCAGAGCTCTACATGTCATTAGTCTTTTAAATGACGGTTGAAGCTTACTTGGAATGGTACAAACATGGCTCTTTACTGTATATACCCAACAATGCCCTTCATTATGGAAAGATTCCTGCAACCGGTACTGAATTAAGGGGCAAAGCCCATTCGGGAAAACACACTTTTACAGACCGATAGTCATCTGGAACATAGAGATTTAGGCTGCATTCTTATATTTTCTAAAGGATAAAAGGAATCTGTCTCCAAGAGCCCTTTCACACCGTGCCGCCCATAGCGTTGGCGGTAAATCGCCTCTATTTTTACCGCCGACGCTATGAACGGATTTGCGGCACATTTCGGCCGCTAACAGGGCGCATTTAACCCCCCCCCCCGCTAGCGGCCGAGAAAGGGTTAAAATGCAGCGCATTGCGGGCGGTATAGCCGCGCTGTCCCATTGATTTCAATGGGCAGCAGCGGTGGAAGAGCGGTAAACACACCGCTCCAAAGATGCGGCTAGCAGGACTTTAACGTTCTGACGTTCTGCTAGCGCAACGCTCCAGTGTGAAAGCCCCTCAGGCTTTCACTCTGGAGTGAAGAGGGACAGATTTTTAAGGGCGTATTGCAGGCGCTATTTTCCTGAAAATAACCTCTTCAAAAACAACTAAAGGACTGATATCCGAGTTGTACTCAAGAATAGGAGCTAAAACCATAAGTAGGGCAGGCCTTACTAAGAGCAGGACAGGATGGGAGAAAGACTTAGGTCAAATGACCACGGAACAATGGAGTGCGATCTTGAGGAGGGGGGTATTGGTTTCGATCTCCCCATCTCAGAAGGTATCACACTTGTTCCTCTTGCATAGAGTATACTATACCCCCAGGAGAATGTTCAATCTTGGGTGGAGAAGTACTGACGAATGCCCAAGGTGCAGAGCGACAGGCAATCTTATCCACATGTTGTGGAAATGTCCTAAGCTATTTAGATACTGGGAGGAGGTGGTTGCCAAAATAAATAAAACTTTTAAAACTAAGCTTGAAGCTGAGTCTAAGATATGCTTATTAGGCAGCATAGAGGAAAACAGAGTGCCAGCCAGCTCCCTTGAAGTGGTGCTGAGATGCCTCTTCCAGGCAAGGAAGTTAATTGCGTTGAGGTGGCAGGCCCAGATACCACCCACTGCTAAATCTTGGGTTGAAACTATTAACGCAATGATTTGGAGTGAGAGAGTGACACTTACCCGACAAGGGAATTATAGTAAGTTTGTGAGGATGTGGAAACCCTGGCTAGACGAAACAGGATGCTCTATATAAAAAGAGGACTGTCGTCATCCAAATTCAATAAATATCTAAACCCGCTATCGGGCATTCCTCCATGGGGAAGATTCACTTAAAGTATATTGATTTCTAAAATTGGTTCACGGTGTGATGGGAGGGTGGGTGGGAGGGTGAGGGTGTGTGGGGTGGGGGGGGGGGGGCGAGGTATGACAGTTTAGAATAAAGAGATCTTTCATTTATTTAAAATGGTACAAAGAAAGAGGTGAGGATAAGATAGGGGGAAAATGGGGAAAAATGTATGGTTGTGTATTTTTTATATTATGCACGATGATGTAATATCTTTGGTATCTTTTTGTATGCAAACAACAATAAAAAAAGTATTGTATTTAAAAAAAAAAAAGATGTGGGGCCTGTTCTTATAACATACAGAGCTCTACATGTCATTAGTCTTTTAAATGACGGTTGAAGCTTACTTGGAATGGTACAAACATGGCTCTTTACTGTGTATACCCAACAACGCCCTTCATTATGGAAAGATTCCTGCAACCGGTACTGAATTAAGGGGCAAAGCCCATTCGGGAAAACACACTTTTACAGACCGATAAAGTCATCTGGAACATAGAGATTTAGGCTGCATTCTTATATTTTCTAAAGCATAAAAGGAATCTGTCTCCAAGAGCCCTTTCACACCGTGCCGCCCATAGCGTTGGCGGTAAAACGCCTCTATTTTTACCGCCGACGCTACGAACAGATTTGCGGCACATTTCGGCCACTAACAGGGCGCATTTAACCCCCCCCGCTAGCGGCCGAGAAAGGGTTAAAATGCAGCGCATTGCGGGCGGTATAGCCGCGCTGTCCCATTGATTTCAATGGGCAGCAGCGGTGGAAGAGCAGTAAACACACCGCTCCAAAGATGCGGCTAGCAGGACTTTAACGTTCTGCTAGCGCAACGCTCCAGTGTGAAAGCCCCTCAGGCTTTCACTCTGGAGTGAAGAGGGACAGATTTTTAAGGGCGTATTGCAGGCGCTATTTTTAACGCTATAGCGCCTGCAATACGCTCCAGTGTGAAAGGGGTCTAAGAAAGAAGTCCTTGGTCCGGTATAACATGGGCCCTAAACAAATATCGAAGGAGTCCTGGCATTTTTAGTGTAATACAGTGGGTATAGAAAAGAATCAAGCAGAGGTCGGTCTTGGGGGAAAAAAAAAAATGAAAAGTCAGCAGCTACAAATACTATAGCTGCTGACTTTTACTATATGGACATTTACCTGTCCAAGGGGCTCACGTTATCGGCACCCCAGCTGATCTTCGGATTGACTGTCGGGTGCAGCCGCCGCCATTCCAGGTAAGGGAACCCAGCCGGTTCCCTACTGCCCATGCGCGAAGTGTGCTGTGCGTTCTAATTGGCCCAGATGCGGAGGAAGGAGGAGGGAAGCCGAACTTCCGAGGGACTATGCCAAGGCCCTGTCTCCCGGAAGTGGAGCTGTCAAAAACAGGTCCCCCTTTCCCCCCAGCCCACCCCCCTAAAAAGGTGCCAAATGCGACACCGGAGGGGGAAGGGGGGGAAGAGAGAAGAACTAAGCGGAAGTTCCACTTTTAGATGGAACTCTGCTTTAAATTACAGCCTTTAGTCTGTTGGGATATGTCTCAACTAACTTTGCACATCTCGACTTCTTATATTTGCCCACTCTTCTTTGTAGAACTGCTCAAATTCAGATAAATGTAATAGTGACTGTAGACTTCAAGTCATTGCACAGATTTTCAGTGGGGTTTGAGTCTGGGCTCTGACTAGGCAATGCAAGGACATTCACCTTTTTTCCTTCAACTACTGTGTGGTCATTTTTGCGGTTTTCTTTGGGTTATTGTCATGTTGGGAGGTAAACCTTCTTCCCATTGACAACTTTCTGGCAGAGGGCAGCAGACTTTTCTCAAGAATGTGATGGTATTTTGTCCCATCCATTTCTCCTATCCTGACAAGTGCCCTGTTGCTGAGAAACAGCCCCAGAACAGGATATTGCCACCTCTATGCTTTACTGTAGGAATGCTGTTATTTGGAATTTCCAAACATATCATTTGGTGTTGAGGCCAAATAATAAAATTTTAGTCTCATCTGACCAGAGTATCTTTTTCCATGCCTCAGAATCTTCAAATGCCCAAAAAACGCCCAACAAGGAAAATCCCATTCATTTCAATGGCACCTGTTCACATCTGAGCATTTTGTCACCTGAAGCAAAAGGCCTGAAAAACACCTTAAGCTCAAAAAAAAAAACATAAGCTTCTTTGGGCAGATTACAGGCGTTTTTCTGCTTTTTACATGGGTGACCTGTACAAAATTACGGCAAAAACAACAAACTTTGAAACGCTCAGGTGTGAATGCAGCCTCATAGTGCATTTAGGTAAAGCTCAGTCATGACTGCATGTGGCCTTACTTGGAGTGGCTTTTTTCTTGCAACTCTCCAGTACAAACCACATTTGTAAAGAATTTGTGATATTGTTGTCACATGCACACAATAATCACTCTTTTTTTTAAAAACAATCTTGCAACTGCTTCAGAGTTTCTGTCGGCCTCTTAGTAGCCTCTCTGACCAGTTTCTTTCTGGCTCTTACATCCAGTTTGGAGCAACATCCTGATCCAGGGAGGGTCTGCTGTACCAAATATTTTCCACTTCTTATTAATAGACTTTACTGTGCTTCTAGGCAATGATATAGCTTTAGAAATGTTTTATCATTGCATCTCCTGACTTGTGTCTGTCCACAACTATATCCTGAAGATCTTTTGACAGAGTCTTGCCACCCATAGTTGATTGTTTGCTTCAGTTGCACTACCAGGGACTGGTATGCTCCAGGAAAGCTCTTTTCATGCTGAGCTAATCAAAATTACCACATATGATCACAGTTGAAAGTTAAAATGTCTGTGTGTACCATTGAGAAGGTGATTAACTACACCTGATTGAGTTTAAAAAAGAGATTTTTAATACAGCTTACCTGTAAAATCTTTTTTTTGGAGTACATCACGGGACACAGAGCGGCATTCATTACTATATGGGTTATATGGAGTACCTTCAGGTGATGGACACTGGCAATCTCAAACAGGAAATGCCCCTCCCTATATAACCCCCCTCCCATAGGAGGAGTACCTCAGTTTTGTAGCAAGCAGTATGCCTCCCAAAATGGTCCTCAAAAGAGGGGTGGGAGCTCTGTGTCCCGTGATGTACTCCAAGAAAAAGATTTTACAGGTAAGCTGTATTAAAAATCTCTTTTTCTTTATCGTTACATCACGGGACACAGAGCGGCATTCATTACTATATGGGATGTCCCAAAGCAATGCTTACAATGAGGGGAGGGAGAACATCTCCAAGACAAAAGGATTTAATTTAGAGATATACTCAAATCATAATAAATCCAACTTAGTTGAGAAAAATAATCTTAAATTTTAAATTTAACTCAAAAAAGAGGAGCCCCCGGAATCCGAGGGTCTCAAACTGCAGCCTGCAGCACTGCCTGCCCAAAGGCTGTATCAGAATTCCTTCTTACGTCCAACTGGTAGAATTTTGTAAACGTGTGGACAGAAGACCAGGTTGCCGCCTTGCAAACTTGAGCCATCGAGATCTGGTGGTGTGCTGCCCAGGAGGCGCCCATGGCCCTAGTAGAATGAGCCTTTACTGATACTGGAGGAGGCAACCCTTTCAAGCCGTAGGCCTGAGTGATTAATTGCTTAATCCACCTAGAAATGGTGGACTTTGCAGCTGCCTGCCTCTTCTTGGGCCCATCCGGTAAAATGAACAGCACATCTGTTTTCCGGATCTTCTTTGTAGCTTTAAGATAGGCCTTCATGGCCCTGACAATATCCAAGGTATGCAGCAACCCTTCCTTTCTGGAAGTAGGTTTAGGGAAGAAGGATGGTAATACCAAATCCTGGTTCAAATGAAAACTGGATATAACCTTCGGTAGGAAGGAAGGATGAGGGCGGAGAACGACCTTGTCCTTATGAAAAATAAGATATGGTTCCTTACAGGATAAGGCCGCCAGTTCCGATACTCTTCTTGCGGAAACTATGGCGACCAAAAATACTAACTTCCTTGTCAGTAAAACCAAAGGAATTTCAGCCAACGGCTCAAACGGTTGTTTCTGTAAACTTGACAGAACAAGATTTAAATCCCACGGACAAAGCGGGGATTTAACTGGAGGTTTAATACGTAAGACCCCTTAAAGGAAGGTCTTAACCAGCGAGTGGGTGGCCAGCGGCCGCTGAAACCACACTGACAGAGCTGAAATCTGTCCCTTGATTGTGCTTAATGCCAATCCCTTATCCACTCCTAGCTGGAGAAAACTTAAAACTCTATCGATGGTGAACTTGCGAGGAAGCCATAGCTTGGACTCACACCAGCCTACATAGGCCTTCCAGACCCTGTGATAAATCACCCTAGAGACCGGTTTCCTGGCTCTGATTAGGGTAGAGATTACTTTCTGAGACAGACCTCTACCCCTGAGAATCAGGGATTCAGCTTCCAGGCCGTCAAATTTAGATGCCGTAAGGCAGGGTGGAGGATCGGACCTTGCGATAGCAGGTCTGGCCGTAGAGGAAGAGTCCAAGGGTCTCCCACTACCATCTAAGACACTGGCGTAAAAACTGAGGTACTCCTCCTATGGGAGGGGGTTATATAGGGAGGGGCATTTCCTGTTTGAGATTGCCAGTGTCCATCACCTGAAGGTACTCCATATAACCCATATAGTAATGAATGCCGCTCTGTGTCCCGTGATGTAACGATAAAGAAAGTCATTTTTATGAGGGGGTGGTCCTTATTCCAACTCTGATTCTGTTTTTGATTTTTTTTTCCGGACATGTTGGTGTTATATCTTTCACTAGGATGTTATAGTCAATACAGTTGAATAAAACAAAAACTGTGTGTCTTCATTTCAGGCTGCAAAGCAACACAATTTGATTTTACGGGGGGAGGGGGATTTTTTTCTATGCCCACTGTATTGCTGGCTTGGCCACGTGGCATTGGCCCCAGAACTATATAGGCATCTAGTGGGAGTTCTATCTGCTACAGCTTAAGGATTCCTGAGTAACGTCTGGGAGTAACCCTGGTTAAGGATGGCGGTACTAAACCTTCCTGCTGGATCCTGGGAAAGCTGAAGGTCTCAAATTCCTCAAGAATGTACAGTACTTCTGCACAGTGCATCTCAAAAAAATTAGATCCTCTGCTTTCCCGTGACCCTGCAGTGAGGACCAGTGATATTACTGATGTCTACAGGAAGTGGGGAGAAGCCAGGTACAAGATAATATTTATCTTATGTTATTTTTTTCTTATGTTATTTTTTTCTATCATTTTTTTTTTTTCAGTGAACATTTTTACCTATGGGGGTGTGGGGAAAGGGCTGTCCAATTTAACCAGATCTGTCCTGTTCAGTTCCTCTCATTGTTTGCAGAACTACAGTTATCAGCAATTCAGCCAGTTTGGAGAGGATAGTAAATATTTGACAAAAAAAAAAAAAAAAGATATTGACATTACTTTATTCAATAAATAAAAATTGTAACAAAATAGAATTTTGTTTAAAAAAATTACCAAGTGTCATTATTGCCAGCAGTTTCCTATTTTGTCATTGGCCTTGATAATAAAAACAATCTTTTCTTCCAGTTTGCCAATACATTCATAATAAAGTGCTTGAATCTATTACCATTTCCCTTACAGAGGTCTTACAAAAGCTTCCAGACAAGCAGATAATGACTTGGAGCTTATGAACATATTTGCTGGAAGCCGAGAAGTGAGAATTGTTCTATTCTATTTCACCAACAGCATATCAATACGAGAGACTTGTGACGAGCACAATGCGGGTTGTCATCGTTTTTGACAAACATCTCATTTATCAGCAGGGACATTTCAATAATAACAGTCCTGGGCTTTAGAGAATCATTTTCATAAGAAATATTCTTCTCAACGCACGAGCAGCAATGATCTACAACACATGCCGTCTGATTCAGGAGCTGGCGTACAGATAATTACATGAAAGGAAGCCTTGCCACGGGGTATAAAACATTTAAGCAAAACATCATGAGGACTACATACATTTAATGATGGGTATTCAGCATAAATATGCATACAGTAAAACCATGAAAATGCTGCCTAACGTTTCAAATTCTCTTCCTAAAGGAAAGGAAGTGCTAAAAGGCAATATCTGCCAGTAGGATGTAAAGAAAAATGCCTTGCGGAAATCTACAGCAACCAAACCCATTTGCAAAAAACTAAATTGCATCCCATTGCCCAAGGCTGTACGGACCACAGGGGGTCGCTTACTTAGCCCCTCCACCATACATAGAAATGCCCTGTATTTTCCACTGAATACTAAGCACTCTCTGATTAGATTAGGAGGAAAGGAAGGGTGATGATGTCCTAATCTCCACCTCGTCCAAAGAACGTCTTGTAATCATTGAAAAAAAACAAAAAAAAACAAGGTGTTCTATTACTGGCAGCAGTGTCGATCGAACAACTCTGTGGTCAGTGTGTGGATGGGAAGATGCTCAGCACAGAACCTGGACAATCACTGCCATCACTTAGTAGTGCCCACTCCTACAGGAAATTTCCACAGCAGCCTCTCAGGTATGAAATATGCAAACTTACATTGGTTCAAAGTTGGACCAGTGGCTTCTTCCAAATGGCTGAGGTGGAGATCATGACGTCATCCGCCCACCGTTCCCGGAGAATGCAATTCTGCGTCCACAAACCAGATACACAGGCTCTAGCTGCATTGAATAAATGAACTGGGAGGGATGTTCATTAATGTTTTCAGATCTGGAAGGAAGCCTGCTAGATTCCTATTACGGGAAATATTTGTCTTTTTTATTTTATGTTCTTAAACGGTGCCATAGAGTCAAGTCTTCTCCAGACCAGTGTGGCGGCTGGCGTTTTTCTTTTTGGGGGGGGGGGGGGGGGCAGGGCAGTCATTTCTGTAATCCAGTCCCGCACTTACCCCCCATCTAGGACGTGGGCAGGCAGCGCTCTTACGGGCGGCAGCTTTCATTGTGTCTTCTGTCGTGCTTCTCCTCCTAGAGGTCCGATAGGATCACCTGTCCTTTCAGCCAATTGGGCAACGGGACCCACTTCCTGATTGGCCATGAGGATCAGTGTGACAATAGCAAATATTCATTCACTATTGTCTCACAACTGGGTGGGCGCAGTGCTCCAAGCCCACCCTTTTTGAAGTCTATTAAAGCTTCTGGCTCTAATCACGTGTTTCCAAAAAACAAAACAAAAAAAAAAAAAATATTGGAATTTATCCGCCCGGCACCCTGCATGTAGATTAGGGGGGCACACGCATGGATGGGGGGTGGCACCCATGCGCCCCTAATGGATCGGCCGCTACCGATTTAGACTAACATCCGTGAGTTGAAGAAGCCAATTGAAAACTTGACTGAGACTGGAGGGTACTTCAAAACCAACAGGTTAAATGTTTGTATCCTAATTTTTGAAGCAGAAATTGTGACATCATCCGCCCACCTCTTTTTCACAGCCAATCAAAGGAAGGTTTGTACTCATTCAAATAATACAAAACTTTTGTTTGAATGGCTGGGCAGTGCTCAGCCCGACTCAATTTTGTTTCAGGAGTGGGGCAAATAGTCCATCCAGTTCAACCTGTGTAGGTGTACATGTATCAGTGTCTAATAATTTCCCATATCCCCTTATGTTGTGTTTTTTTTAAGATGTACATCCAAGAGTCTTTTAAAAATACTCCCGGAAGCCACCACCAAATGTGGGAGAGAGTTCCACATCCTTATTGCCCTGACAGTGAAGAACCCCTTACGCAGTCTAAGGTTAAACTGCTTCTCCTCCAGTTTCAATGTGTGCCCCCGTGTCCTCATACACTCTCTGAGACTAAATCGTTTTTTTCCTATGCTGGGATCCCCATTGAAATATGTGTAGACTGGCATCATGTCCCTCCTTAAGCGCCGCTTCTACAGCGAGAATAAATTTAGTGTTTGCAGTCGGTTCTCTTGATTGAGGTCCAGTAGGTTTAGAGTTAGGTAGGTTTTGCCTTTACTTCACTTTAATGGATAAGCTCACCTTTGGGAACATGTTACATGTTCCACCTGTTTTTAGATTCCTGCTCCTGCAGCCTCTCCCCGATCGCCCTTCTAATTGTGACAGCAGCGCAGGGATATTCTCCCCGCACTCGCTGTCACAATTTGAAAAGAACGTGGCCCAACGGGGCTCCACCCAACAGGCCGCGTCATTCATTCACAGAGTTCTGTGAATGAACTACATGTACCAACATCTTTTGTGACTGCCGACTTGTAGTTCTCAATGAGCTACCAGGGCGCTGATTAGCGCTCTAGTAGTTCATTAATTATTCCTGTTATTCAGTAACTGCCTAACCATGCGAGGAATGGGCAGACAGCTGCAAAAAGTGTGCATTTAGTATTTTTCAGACACGCAACTTATCCTTTAATTAATAAAAATACAGTGAGCTGGCAGCTCTTTATTGCAGAAGAGACATCCTATGTCTTTTCTGCAAAAAAAAAAAGTTAAAAATCACTTACCTGTCTGCTCACAGTATCCTTTTTAATGCACACTTAGCTGCACATATGCAGTTCAGTGTGCATTCACGGCATTCCCTGACTTTCCCGCAACGACAGAAACTGAGGCTACATTTCGCACAGGCTCACCAAACTGGACAATAGAAGATTGGAAAAACATTGCCTGGTCTGATGAGTGTTCATTTTCAGCTGGGACATTCAGATGGTAGGGTCAGAATTTGGCGTAAACATAAAAAGCATGGATCCATCTTGCCTTGTATCAACGGTTAAGGCTGGTGGTGGTGGTGTAAGGGATATTATCTTGATATACTTTAGGCCCCTTGGTACCATTTGAACATGGTTTAAGCTCACAGCCTACCTGAGTATTGTTGCTGACTCAAGTCCAATCCCTTTATGACTAGTGTCTTCATCTTCTGATGGCTCATTCCAGCAGGATAATGCACCATGTCACAAAGCTCAAATCATCTTACCACTGGTTTCTTGAACATGACAATGAGGTCACTGTACTCCAATGGCCTTTACAGTCACAAGATCTCAATCCAATGAGCGCATTTGGGATGTGGTGGAAACGCGAGATTCGAATTATGTCTGTGCAGCCAACAAATTTTCAGCAACTGCGTATGCTATCATGTCAATATGGACCAAAATCTCTGAGGAATGTTTCCAACACCTTGTGAATCTATGCCATGAAGAATAGGCAGTTCTGAAGGGCAAAAGGGGGGTACCTACACGGTACCTTGCAAGGTGTACCCAATAATAAAGTAGCTGGTGAGAGTACATATACTTATTGTTTGACCAGATTAACAATCTCTGAGTATTTAACTTCTTCATATAAACAGAAAGATTTGTATCTGTAAAAAGCTCCCAATGCTCTGGGAGGTGAAAAGCAAACAATTTTTTATCTTCATTTTAATTTTTTCCTTATTTTATAGTCATATGTTATAATTCTTAATGACTAGCTTCTATTATCAATTACTATAGCAACAAACCTTTATAGATTTTCTAGAATATATATATATATATATATATATATATATATATATATATATATATATATATATATATATATATATATATATATATATATATATTTCGTAGGGTTGGCTTTCACGTAGTATTTGTGTACATTTTTATCTTCATTTAAAAATGTTCTTAATTTTTTTTCTTTATTTTATATTCTATTATTATTATTATTATTATTATTATTATTATTCTTAATGACTAGCTGCTATTGATAAAACAAAAAAAAGCACATCATTTTTTAGAACGAAAAAATGTAGAGGGAAAGAAAGTAGACTATTTGGAATATAAGGTCACAGTCAGCAGTAGGGATGCATTCTCATAACCTGTATCTCATGAACACGACAAACAAGCGAAACCTAATGGAGGCCGCTGTGAAGTCTTCATATGCCATTACGGAAAAAAACAGATGCAGAAATGCTCCCAAAAAAAAACAAAAACAAAAAGGCATTAAGAACTAGGATGTGCTGTAGAGATAACAGAATGCGATTTTAGTCTGTGACCAAATTTTACTCCTGCCTTCACTTTTGGTTGCTATAGCAACACCTGAAAACATGGTACGATACCTGCAAGTCAACACCATTTGTTTGGTAACTTTGTTTGGATTTCCAGTTTTAACATCTATGGGCCAATATTACAAGTCTTCTCGTAAAACCCTCTGTACATGGCTTGCATTAAGATCCGGAAACCAGCCCAGTGCTGCACTGCTAATGTTTAATCTGTAGAATTACCGGAGCTGCAGGGGTCATTCTGCGAGCAAAAGGCCTGTGCACACATACGGTTTTATAAATACACTCACGCTGATTCTGCCCTGGGGTTAAGCAATAACAACAGCAATTAGGCACGGACTGGAGGTTTTATTGAAAATCTATGGAAATGCTTGAAGTGACTTCAACAGCTTGTGACTGAAACAGACTTGTTTATGTCTCCAGTTTAGGGTTGCCACCTCATCCCTTTAAAAAGGAACACATATTAATTACACAGGTTCTGTGGCTAATTAAGGTGGTAATTAGACTCATTTGGTGCCTTACCTGCATTAAATTAACCTCAGAACCTGTGTAATTCATATGTGTTCCTTTTTAAAGGGATGAGGTGGCAACTCTACTCCAGTTCTCCAAAGCGTATGTCGCGGCCTTACAAGTTGTCTCATCCATAACGGCACAGGAAAACTGGTGGCCCCTATAGCAACCAGTCAGTCCAAAACTTTTATTGTGCAGTTTAAAAAATGAAAAGAATTACTCCTTTTACCTACTATGGGTTTTTAATAAGTATTTGTTAACCACTTAAGCCCCGGACCATTTTGCTGGCCAAAGACCAGGCCACTTTTTGCGATTCGGCACTGCATCGCTTTAACTGACAATTGCGCGGTCATGCGACATGGCTCCCAAACAAAATCAATGTCCTTTTTTTCCCACAAATAGAGCTTTCTTTTGGTGGTATTTGATCACCTCTGCGGCTTTTATTTTTTGCACTATAAACAAAAATAAAGCGTCAATTTTGAAAAAAATGCTATATTTTTTACTTTCGGTTGTAATAAATGTCCCCAAAAATTATTTGGGAAAAGTAAAAATCCTCTATTGGAGTGGGGCTGCTCCTATACTGCAAAGTATAAATGCTTGTTTAGGTCTAGCAACTTAAAAAAAACAGTTTTACTTAGCCACCCCCCTGGCAGCCAGCATACTCCTCTCTTCTATGGTCTGGGGGGCGAATTGTCCTCCAACAAAGACGTTGGTGTGCATCTAAACTCAGGTGGAATGACTAGTATGGGGGGCCAGACTTTTGCTTATGTTCTACTGCAGCAGTCACCAACCAGTGGTCTGTAGTTCTCTGTAGTTCCATGGGAGGCGCTGGGAGTAGTGCAGAAAGTGGGAGGTGAAGGAGGAGAGGACATCAAACAGCAGTGCTGATCACAGAACATGGTAGGGAGCAGAGAGCGCAAGCTCATGGCTGGAAAAGGAGGCAAGATCTAATGGCGAGTCTGTGTAAGGCCAGCCAGTTCAAAGATTCAAACCATTATTGGGCAGGCTGAATGTTGATCGATCGGATTTCTACTGGTCTTTTCCCAGCCAGAGGGGGGGTTCATCCACCACCCTAACGGAAGGGGGCAATGACCTGGCAGGAGGAATTCCTGCATTAACACTGGGTGTGATGGGGGAACTAAGCAAGTTTCTTTCGAAGGGCAGCATGGTGATCCAAGGGGAGGAGGGCAAAGAGCTGAAGCATTGTGTGTATATGGCATGTTAAATTCATGTTAGTGGTCCGCGGGATACAAAATTGTGAGTTTAGTAGTCCGTGAGGTCCGAAAGGTTGGCGACCACTGTTCTATTGTATTTGATGAACCCCAAAGTGGAACTTTACCCATAACAACTTGATAAACAATTATGTTCTTTAGCAAGAAACCTACATTCTACACTTATAATTATGCTACCAACGAGTGTGTGCTGTAAATTGCCTTCAGCATTGTTCCCGTTTCTTTAGCCTGAAGCGATCTAGGACTTAATTTTCTGACTAAAGATCCATTTTAAAAAGTGAAACTAAAGTCTCGTTTTTTTCTTTTATCGTAAAAATTATTATTATACTTACCTGCCCTGTGCAGTGGTTTTGCACAGAGCAGCCTGGATCCTCCTTCTCGGGTCCCCTGCTGGCATTTCTGGCCCCACCCTCCTGTTGAGTGCCCCCACAGCAAGGAGCTTGCTAGGAGGGCACCCGAGCCGAGCCACAGCTCCTTGGTGTTCATTCAGACTAGGAGCCGTGACCCGGCCCCGCTCCTTTCTCTCCTCATTGGCTGACTGACTTTGATTGACAGCAGCGGAGGCAACGGTGCTGCACTGCCGTCTCAGCCAATGTGGAGGGGAGTCCCTGGCAGCCCATACACCCCTACAATATCGCTTGATCAAGATGGGGCTAAGGTAAATATTAGGGGGGCTGCTGCACACAGAAGGCTTTTTATCTTTATGCATGAGAAAATTTAGTATAAGGCTACAATCACATCAAGTATCTTTATGCATAGAATGCATTAACATAAAAGAAAACCTTCTGCCTTTACAATAACTTTAAGGACATCCCCATGGGGGAAACCACTCTATGCATGTAGCACAGAAAAAGATAAATCGGACTGAAAGCTTATGAAGCATTTTATAATCAAGCTTCAGTAAATCCTAAATCCCAACGGGCATTCTTCAAAATGTGCAAGAACCTACCTGAGAGTGGTTGCTGGAAGTTTCCATTTTTTCTTGTGATCGGTCTCTTGCTAACCTTGCAGCTTCTTTAACTTCCTGAAACTTGTCTGCAAACTGCGAAGAAAAAAAATAGAACGGGTTACGGTTTCGTTGCTGAAACCTTTTTTTTTTTTAGGTACCAGGAAAAAAGTGACCAATGCATATAAAGTGGGGCGTTTCCATAAAGGAAATGGGTTGGAAAACAATATAACTGTACACAAAGACTTTTTTTTTACCAGTTTTGTGATTTAGTCGATATGAGGAAGTGTTAATTCACTGCCATTTTAGAAGTCTGATTACTATAAAACAGAACCTACCAATACTGTATAGCCACATTTATGTGCATATCAAAGCAGTTTAGTGCAGCTCTGCACCACATAATATCCATATATCAGAACTTTATATTACATATAGGAGGGGCTTGGGACTTTGAGTGAATGCAATTAAAGGGGGGGGGGCGCGAGGGGGTGGGACTTTACCTGAAGCACAAGGTTGCAATTACAAATTGGTGAACATATAAAATAGTTATTGATTCATATACATATACTACTGGCATCGATTGAAAACGGTTAAGCATAATAATAACAACATTGGTATCACATGACATACAGTACAGACCAAAAGTTTGGACACACCTTCTCATTCAAAGAGTTTTCTGCATTTTCATGACTATGAAAATTGTAGATTCACACTGAAGGCTTCAAAACTATGAATTAACACATGTGGAATTATACATAACAAAAAAGGGTGAAACAACTGAAAATATATTTCATATTCTAGGTTCTTCAAAGTAGCCACCTTTTGCTTTGATTACTGCTTGGCACACTCTTGGCATTCTCTTGATGAGCTTCAAGAGGTAGTCACCTGGTGCAGCACCCCATCACTCTCCTTCTTGGTCAAATAGCCCTTACACAGCCTGGAGGTGTGTTTGGGGTCATTGTCCTGTTGAAAAATAAATGATGGTCCAACTAAACGCAAACCAGATGGAATAACATGCTGCTTCAAGATGCTGTGGTAGCCATGCTGGTTCAGTATGCCTTCAATTTTGAATAAATCCCCAACAGCGTCACCAGCAAAGCACCATCACACCATCACACCTCCTCCTCCATGCTTCACAGTGGAAACCAGGCATGTAGAGTCCATCCGTTCACCTTTTCTGCGTCGCACAAGGACACGGGGGTTGGAACCAAAGATCTCAAGTTTGGACTCATCAGACCAAAGCACATATTTCCACTGGTCTAATGTCCATTCCTTGTGTTCTTTAGCCCAAAACAAGTCTCGTCTGCTTGTTGCCTTTCTTTAGCAGTGGTTTCCTAGCAGATATTCTACCATGAAGGCCTGATTCACACAGTCTCCTCTTACCAGTTCTAGAGATGTGTCTGCTGCAAAAGGTGGCTACTTTGAAGAACCTAGAATATGAAATCTATTTTCAGCACACTTTTTTGTTATGTATAATTCCACATGTGTTAATTCATAGTTTTGATGCCTTCAGTGTGAACCTACAATTTTCAGAGTCATGAAAATAAAGAAAACTCTTTGAATGAGAAGGTGTGTCCAAACTTTTGGTCTGTACTGTACGCATTATAAAATTCCACAGTTGCCCAAAATGTCATAAATGTACACATATATATGTTGCAGAGTAATGCCAGCATGACCTATGGCCTCACTAATCCTGTGAATATGAGAATGACGTAACATAAGAGTCTAAAAAATAAATAAACAGCATCTGGTAGCTGTCACGGAAGCATGAATCAGACGTACAACAACAGATAAATGAAATGAAGGCTTTATTAAAAACCAAACAGCAAGGTTAAAGTCCAAACGGATGATCAAACAGTAAGCAGAGTCTTCCACCGGAGCCAGGGATCAGGAGCCAGAAGGATAGTCCAAACGAAGCCATGGATCGGGAGCCAGAAGGATAGTCCGTGGAAGCCGGGTCGGTAACCAAAAGCAGCAGCACAATCTCAGGAGCATGTGTATACAAGAGGACCAAGCAGGGAAATGAAGCAACAGACCTCCTATATATATGCAAGGCATCCAGCTCCTCCCAGTGGGAAGGAGGAGCCGCAGGGTGTGGTAAGTTATAAGAAGCCCAGGAACCAATATGGCTGCCAGCACATGTCAGATGAAAGAAGCCTGCAGAGAGGTAAGACCATGACAGTAGCTCTACGCATTTCGTGGCTTTAAGCCACTCATTAGGAGCAAGCGCGTGCTATATCAGTCATTAAAAAAACTATAATATCCGATATGTACCAACATGGACAAGGGTAGGGTGAAGGATAGTAGAACGCTGAAAATTATGAGTCACCCGGGGACATCATTGCCGGGAGCTGTTTTGGACAGTTCAGCGATGGCAACAATGGAACTGTAAGGCACTCCTAGTGTGAGGTGGAAATAAGCAAGCCAAACAAGTGGGGTCTCTGTGGGGAATATGAGATGGCCCATCCCTTAGCTTCCCCCCTTTTTTTTTTTACATATCAGAGCTGAACCATTAAAACCAACTTTATAGTTCTGTACCCCTGCATTTTATCATGTGTTTCTAATTTTGGTAGGAAATGCCTCAAAATACTTTGTTCTCTCAGTGAACATGTAGCTTCCAGCCCTCAGACTGCAGTGCTCTGTACTGGTATAGCTGAGTAACAGCCACACCCCTCTTGCCGAGAGAGGGATTGGGGCGTGTCTGACCAGGTCTGTTACATTACAGAATCAACTTGGTCTACATTTGGTGCCTTTTAAACTGCAGAGCTCATATTGTAGAAGCCATCTACAGCTGTTGTAACAAAAACGGAGGTAAGATGAGGAAAACAGAGGCTGTTAGTACAAAGTTTATTTGACTGCAAATCTATTTTTGTGAATTTGAGTCTCAAAGAAGATCATTTTTTTTTTTTTTTTTTTTACAGTTTTGTCCCCTATTGAATAGAGAACATGTAGTACATGTTGCAAGACGCATTCTAAACCTAGTTATGAGGTTTGAACTGCACTCCCTCCCCACTTCTTGCAGCCGATCAAAGCAAACGCACACATCAATCCAAGTTTCCATGCATTATTTTGCTGAGAAATTACTTCCTGGAATCCATTTGCCCTTAGCTCAGGAATGCAGGAAGAAGAGTCCTCCCCTTCTGAGGACTCCTGGGATGTATGACATCATTTGTCTAGTCCAGGAAACCAGGAAGTAACTGAAGAAATGTTACAAAAATAAAAAATGAAAGCAGATATAATATACTTTCCTATTTATTAATGCTGGTAGCAGAATGATTAAAAATAGTCAATGTTGACAAGTTCTGTTTTTAAATGTATTTAGGGTTACACTAAGCTCTGTCCACATGTAAAATGGAGACTGGCATTTCATGAATGCCCCAGCATGTTCAATGGAGTGAAAATATACTAAAACCCTGGACTTCAAGTAATAGCTATAGCATATTTTATCAGCAAAATACATGATTATCAATTATGCAAAGAAAATTAACTGGGCACTGCTTGATAGGGGTGCAGCATTTCTTCTTTGGTACTGCCGGTCCCATATACCAGTGGCTCTCAACCTCAATCCTCAAGTACCCCCAACGGGCCATGTTTTCCTTTACTTTGCAAAGCTGCTTTAAATCAATATTAATGACATGGTATGGATAAGAGCGATTATATCTAAGGGAAGTTCCCAAAACCTGGCCCGTTGGGGGTACTTGAGGACGGAGGTTGAGAACCACTGCAATATACAACACTGCACATTTTCCCTCTGTGTCCAGAAATGGCTCATGCTTCAGGGAAATTATTGGTCAATAGTGTACTCTTACTACAATTAACTGCAGTTACTGTGTATCTTTATTTCAGGCTGCAAAAAACATGATTTCAAAGGGTAAGGTTGAGTCCTTTCTATACCCACTGTATACCGGACATTCCCTATCACTCTTCCACATTTTCTTTCGCTTCCCTTCCTTCGCCATCTCTGGCCTAGATTGTCGGCTCATTTGCGCTACAATATTCTAGTTGAGCGTAAATCGGACAGTGGGGAAGGTCTATTACATAAGGCACTCCATCAAAGGGTGTTGGATCAATAGATTGATTTTTCCATCACCCTTTGAAAATATGTGTTTCCATTGAACATTTGTCCAACGTCCTGCTAGCTTCTCTCCCCTGAATCAGGCACTTTTACCATCTGCCTGGGCAGATGCTTTCTGATGAACTCCCTACTGAAAGCATGGGATTCTGTAGTGAAGTAGTGTACCCTCTCCACAGTACCAGACCCACTGACGCCAATTATGTCCAACCCTGAAGTTTCCTCAGTCCTTCAAACCTCGCACTTCCTACAGTGGTCATCTATGGCACCCTCTCCGATTTAAGCAGGCCCTTTGTACCACAGGTCTAAAGTCATTAAGCAACTTGAGCCCTCCAGATTCCATACACCTTGGTAGGTGGCTCCACTAATTCCAGCTCAAGCTATTTTATACACACCTCTCTGCATGTGGACTGCTGCATAAAGACCCAATTCCCTTTGAGTCCACCTGACAGTCCCCACACGATATCCACCATTTATAATATAATTGTCTCACATGCGTTTCCCCATTACCCATACTTCATCAGGGACTGGGAAAATAACTGGGCCACTCGCTCCTCGATAAAGACTGTATAAAAAAAAAAAAAAAAAAACATTCTATTTAACGTTTAAATCAAGCCTATCCACCCAAACGCAAAAGAGAAATTACAAATTATTTAGGTGGCATAGATGCTCTGCTGGGCTACACAAGATGTTGCCATTACTCCCAGACCACTGTTGGTGCGACATGGGTACTATGATCCACTATGATGGTGGTCTTGCGCTCTGATTAAGCCAATTTGGAAAGCTATTTTTCATCTGTGCTTTCATACCATGGGTAACACCTACCTAAAATTACTAGAAGAGGCTCTGCTTCCTGTCCTCCTAGGCTTTGATATCTGCCAAAAAGTGCTTACTCCGTTTCCTTCTTTCTGCACCACGAGAAAGAACAAGACATTGGAATTCATCTATTGTGCCTTATATTGGGAAATGGGTGGTCGGACCTAACCATATGATTTTAGAGGAGCTTACTGTGAGCCTACAGGAAAGGTACCCTAAAGATTGGAAGAACTTTGGTGTGCCTGGATTGAGTTCACAGGCTCTGACACACCGAGGTCCTTTGTGTGATATTTGACCCCGTAGGTGGCACACAGACAGTACTGGAACCCTTGGCCAGTCTGGGATTCCCCATTTACCTCCTTCGTCTTACTTTTCGCTCTCCTCCTCTTTTCTTTCTGTATATGCTTTTTCTTCTTTCGCATACCAGACCCTCCCTTCTTTCTGGGCAGTTCTTTGTTTGAGGCTAGACTGGTATACACTAGATTACCAAACTCTATAAATTTGAGTTTTCACCAATTGTCTAATATTGGTCATTATAATTTTGCAACAGATGTGTGAAAAATGCATATGATGTCTCCTTCCACATGCCAATTTCATTTGTTGAAGATTGCTTCTTTTCATTTTGCTCACTCTGTGTAAACCTTGAAAAACGTTCGATGAGCTTTAAAAAAAAAACGTAATAAAAAAAAAAAAGTTACGGGATAAAAGCAGCAGGTATATGGCAATGTTGGTGACATTTTTTTTGTAGCGTGACTATCATACACGGTCTAAAACTAACTTTACAAAAGGGGGAACTCAATAACGCACTTATGACATTTTTCTGGCACTATGGCCCCTTTAAAATGCCTGCACCAGATAAAAAATAAAATAAAATCTGTTGCTCATTTCAGTAGCTTTACCAAAAAAATTGACAGATTCAGATAGTTCTTTTTACAAAGTGGTGCTATGGCTGCACAAAAAAAAAAAGAGAATTAACTGCAGTTTGTAGATACTCAAACTTGGCCGGCACCTCCGCATGTGGTGCTCTCCCGAAATTCATGTATCCATTTCCAACAAGTACATAAATCTGTCACCTGCAGCTGCATTGGCTCTGTGGAGACAGGATTCTAAAGAGTTTATGAATTCTTTAAGAATGTTCCTAATTTGTATGTACATTAAAAGTGTTAATAGAAAATGTATACAATCTGGCTGGTCGAACACGATAAAATATGGTGAAAGCTAACTCTGGGAGACTGAACAACACTGGGCTAAATCTATAAAAAAAAAAAAAAAAACATAATCAAATATTTCATCCATTTAATTACAGTAATGCAGATCCTTTAATTAGCTCTGGTTTGCCGGTAAGAATTACAGTACATCCTGGAGCTCATTCAGGAAATGAATAGGGAATTGGCACCAGTGCCGTCAACAAGCAAAAATGATCCGCAGGAGCCTCAGTTACAAGTTGTTGAACAGAATCTGTTCAGTCTGACACTTATTGATTGGTTGTAATCACTGCAACAGAAAAGGAAGATCAACAGGAGGCAAAACCTTGATAAGCATGACATTTTAACTACAGGCGTCCTAAAGATCTTGAAGGTTGCTATATCAATTTTTAGCATTTTCAATAGAAAAGTTTAGGTCTGTAACAGAAGCTGATTAGCAAAAAACACTGGCTGTATCAATAAAAAATTACTTCTGGAACAGTTACATTTTAACACTGTAGATGAAACTCCATGGGCTAGATTCAGTAACACTTACGATGGGCGTATCAGTAGATACGCCGTCGTAAGTCCGAATCCACGCCGTCATATCTTTAAGCATACGCTCAAATTGAGCTACGCTTAAATGTTGCTAAGATACGACCGGCGTAAGTCTCCTATGCCGTCGTATCTTAGGGTGCATATTTACGCTGGCCGCTAGGTGGCGCTTTCGTTGATTTCCACGTATAATATGCAAATGAGCTAGATACGCCGATTCAGAAACGTACGTGCGCCCGGCGGATTTTTTTACGACGTTTACGTAAGGCTTTTTCCGGCGTAAAGTTCTCCCTGCTATATGAGGCGTACGCAATGTTAAGTATGGACGTCGGGACAGCGTAGAATTTTCCGTCGTTTACGTAAATCGTTCGCGAATAGGGCTTTGCGTAAATTACGTTCACGTCGAAAGCATTGACTATTTGCGACGTGATTAGGAGCATGCGCACTGGGATACGTTCACGGACGGCGCATGCGCCGTTCGTTAGAAACGTCATTTACGCGGGGTCATGTTTTATTTACATAAAACACGCCCACCTCTTCACAATTTGAATTAGGCGCGCTTACGCTGGACCACATACGCTACGCCGCCGTAACTTAGGGCGCAGGTTCTTTCTGAATACAGAACCTGCCTCACTAAGTTTCTGAATCCGAGATACGCTATGCCCGCACAAAGTTACGGCGGGCTTTCTGAATCTAGCCCCATGTGTTGGTATACCATTGCTTTAATACAAAGTTTGAGTTTTACTATTGTTTAAGGGCTTCAAAAAACATGTGGAATGCAATATAAAACACCTTAATTGCATATGGGATTGGGATGCAAGAACCACAAAAACTGTGATAACAGATAACTACATTGCATGCATGCTACACAATTTGCATTCACCAGCAGCCTTAACCTGAAGAAAGATGTTGTTTGCAATCTTAACTTCTTAGGAGCTGTGTAATGACCATGTGATCAGGGATGCATCTTGGCTTAGGCCGACAAGGCCTAGGGCGGCACTTTGCGGGGGGCGGCACGGGCACCAAAGCCGCCCCCCCGCACGAAAAAAAAAGACCCCCGATCCGTCCTTTTATTTAATCGGCTCTCGCGGCTGCCTTCCGGCTCCCTCATAAATTTAGCCCCCGGCGCGGCGGCCTGTGTCGTGGCACTAGCAACATATATAGGGCGTACTTGGCCAGGGGGAGGGAGCGACTGACGCCCGCATTAAATGGCCGGTGATTGGCCAGACCGGGTGCATGTCATACCAGAGGCAGGCCTTTGGGCAGCACAAAACCTAAATACACCTCTGCATGCGATCGAGGCACATATGCTGAATGCTGAAAATGTTTAGGGCTGCTGGCATCACGCGGCTACTTAAATGCACACATACAATAGTTACACTTGATTAATTGTATGCACTTACTGATAGCCAGGGGTGGACATATCTGCAAACTATGCAGATGCATAAGGGCCCGCCTAGGACTGAAGGCTTCATGTACAGTTGGCCGACATTTACAGCGGCCGTGGGAAACCACAGCACTTTTTTTGCAGCAGGTTTGCGTTTTCCCGCGGCCGGCGTTCAAAGCGTTAAAGAAGGTTTACCCTCACCTAGCCACAGCAGCTCCTAAACTCTGCTTAAAGCCAAGCTTTTATAGAGTTGAGTTTAGGAGCTTTGGCAAAAAAAAGTCAAAAGCTTGTAAAGGAGTTGTAAAGGAAAAAAATGTTTTTGCTCAAATGACTGGTTACAGGGCGTAGAGACATAATAGTTAACTGATTCCTTTTAAAAATGATTAAAAATAGATAAAAATCAATCATATAATGTACCTGTAGTTTCCGTTTTGTTTTTGCATGTTATCCTGCCTCTGTGCTGTATAGAGCCATAGAGAAGTGATGGTTTGGAAAACGAAACTAGAATCTCCCAGTACTGTGGTCTTCAGGAACAGACAACCAGGAAGTGTCCAGAACAGAGAAGAATTACAGCAACATCAGAGCAAAAACGAACAATGAGGACATGAAACCAGGACTGCAGTAAGGTAAAGGAAGCTATTTAGCTAAAAAAAAAGTTTTTTTCCTTTAGTGACCCTTTAAACCTCAAGTTTAGAGGCTTCTAGTGTACAAGAAGCCTAATGTCACGTACACACGATCGGTTCATCCAATGAAAACGGACCGATGGATTTTTTCATTAGATATCCGATGAAGCTGACTTTCATCAGTCTTGTCTACACACCATCAGTTAAAAATCCGATCGTGTCCAACGCAGTGACGTAAAACACAACGACGTGCAGAGAAAAATGAAGTTCAATGCTTCCGAGCATGCGTCGACTTGATTCTGAGCATGCATGGATTTTTGACCGATGGGTTTCCCCACAGATGGGGCCCACACACGATCGGTTCGTCCGATGAAAAAACGGTCCATCGGACCATTTCCTCAGACGAACCGATCGTGTGTACAGGGTATAAGGGTCCATTTGTTACTAGATGTGGGTCGGATAGGTGTTGGAACCCCTCCCACTGTTACACAGACTGACACTGCTCATTTCAATAAAGCTGTCAATCAGTACACAGCAAATGTTTTTATTTTACCAGTAGTTGAATGGTTAGGGGGGGTGCGGGAAAGTGGCCATCCACAGAGACCCCTTGGCAACTCTGCCACTGTTGATAGCCTATTGTTGTATTACCAGTAGAGCTATTTTAATTTAAGATACAGCTAGTTCAGTTTGAACCTAAAAGCCCATATAGCCAGAAGTGAATTTGTGAGTTCAGGCACCGATGTTGGACGACAAGGCCTGGCTCGCAGTCTCTTCTCCAATTCATCCCAAAGGTGTTCCATCGGGTTGAGCTTCGGGCAAGTTCCTCCACCCCGAACTTGTTCATGCATGTCTTTATGGACCTTGCTTTGTGCACTGGTTCAAATCACTTGGTGGAGGGAGATTATGGTGCGGGGTTGTTTTTCAGGAGTTGGCACCTTAGTTCCAGTGAAGAGATCTCTTAAGGCGTCAGCATACCAAGACATTTTGGACAATTTCATGCTCCTAACTTTGTGGGAACAGTTTGGGGATGATCCCTTCTTGTTCCACTGTGCAGTGGTGGGTTCTGAATGAAGGCAGGAGAGTGGTGACGCGGGATGAGCAGTGAGAGATGATATCTTCTGCTCTTCCACCCTCACTGCCAGTGTTCTGTCAATCTCAATGTCGGAGGGAGCTGTCATCTCTCCCCCCCCTGCCCGCTTCTTCCATCCACCCAGCACGCATATGCCAGCCGCTCAGCTCTCCAATGCCGGCCGCCCACCTCTTTCATGCAGGCTGCCCACACCCATAGCCCGGCTGAAGAAAGGGCCCAGCATTGGTCCGCGGCCCAGGGGTTGATGACCTCTGCGATAGAACACCTTTGGGATGAATTAGAGGGGAGACTATGAGCCAGGCTTTCTCCTACAACATCAGTGTTTGACCTCACAAACATTCCCATAGACACACTCCTAAACCTTATGGACGGCCTTCATAAAAGAGTTGAAGCTGTTATAGCTGCAAAGGGTGGGCCAACTCAATATTGAACCCTACGGATTAAGACGCCATTAATGTTCATGTGTGTGTAAAGGCAGGCGTCCCAATACTTTTGACAATATAGTGTTTCCTGCCCATCACATCTGTCTATCTACCTTATCTTATCTACCTACCTATATCTATCTAATCTATCAGAAGTATAAGAGGGTCCAAAATTTGGCCTGGCCTGTACTACTTGGTGCACACTGACTTCAGCTGTAAGTAAAGAAAATAAGAGCCACGCTGTCACAACATGGTTAACATTTACTTTGTTACATTTGGTTCGAGTCTTGGAACCATGAATGTAAAGCTGCGATTCTTCCTTGGACACGTAGCTGTATATGATGCAAGATCAGCTCGGAGTGTAGACGTACTTAAAACAAACAATTAAGTTATTTTTAGGGATGGGAAGCAGTGGGTTTAGTTTTCTTTACCCACTATTAGTTTTCTATGATGCGGTGGTTGCCATGGTGAAGACGAAGATAAGGAGATGCAGTCCGGTTAACCCGCGCTTCTTCCAGCCCTGTAGCAATTATTACCAAGCTGGAAATTATTATAGAAAATGTCAGCCTGTACCTGCTAGTCAAACACAGACATTCTGAGCGTATAACAATTCTCAATTTAAGTGAATGTTTACACTACTACTAGGAAGTTAATTTACTACAGGTAAAATAGGCTATTCATTTTACAAGGAAAATGCACTTTGCAAGATAATTTTCCCTTAGCGTACTGAAATTTATGTTGCAAAGACCCAATCATGTTCAAGGACAATAAATAAAAAAATTTTTTGCTTGCACATAAATTAGATGGTGGAAGTCAGCGCAACTTCCCCACATTCACCAAGTTAAACAGGAAGTCAATTTCCTTTCCTGACTTTTACCTATAGGCAAGCCTATAATAAAGCTTACCTATAGGTAGTGTAAATATCTCCTAAACGGCTTGTTTAGGAAATATTTACATTACATGCAGCCAGTGACATCACTGGCGCATGCGCTCTGAAGGAATGACCACACATGCCGTTCCTTCTGAGCCCTGTGCCGTGACCGGCAGCTCCAGCGTGCATGCACAGGAGTGATGTCATTGCGGCTCCAGCCAGTCACAGAGCCAGGAATCTGCGCACCCGGAAGCAAGACGGGTGAAGATGGAAGCGGCTGTAGCGTTGACATTACAGCGCTGGAACAGCTTCGTTCTAAGGCAAGTTACACCTATAGGTATAGTAAATATATCCTAAATGGGCATCGTTCTAGGTAGTCATAATGTGCTAGTATGCATCATATACTAGCAGATTATGTTAAACTTGCCTTAGAACAAAGCTGTTGAATGATGGAAGTCAGCACAACTTACCCACATTCACCAAGTTAAAGAGGAACTTGGTGAGCAGGGCCACCATCAGGGAGGTACATGCAGTACACCTGTAAGGGGCCCTGAGGTCCCCAGGGGCCCGGATGGCAACCCCCCCTTTTTATTTTTTTGTAGGGGGCCCAGATGGCAACCCCCTTTTTTTTGTAAGGGGCCTGGGGTGGAAACCCCCCTTTTTTTATATAAAATCTAAATTAACATTTTTTTTTATTTTTTTATAAGGGACCCAGAGGTCCCCAGGGCCCCCCCTCCGCCTTATGAATCCGCGGCACCCCCCCCCCCCCCCCCCCCGATTCTCAATTTTTTTAATGAGTGGCGGCACCCTTCTCAATTCGAATTCGCAGCAGCCCCACCCCTCCCTGGTTCTCAGCTCCAGGGGGCCCATGCCTGAAGCTGTGTAAGGGGAACGACTTGGAGAGGAACGGCCTGGAGAGCAACGGCTTGGAGAGGAACGGCTTGGAGAGGAACGGCTTGGAGAGGAACGGCTTGGAGAGGAACGGCTTGGAGAGGAACGGCTTGGAGAGGAACGGCTTGGAGAGGAACGGCTTGGAGAGGAACGGCTTGGAGAGGAACGGCTTGGAGAGGAACGGCTTGGAGAGGAACGGCTTGGAGAGGAACGGCTTGGTGAGGAACGACTTGGTGAGGAACGACTTGGTGAGGAACGACTTGGTGAGGAACGACTTGGTGAGGAACGACTTGGTGAGGAACGACTTGGTGAGGAACGACTTGGTGAGGAACGACTTGGTGAGAAACGACTTGGTGAGGAACGGCTTGGTGCGGAACGGCTTGGTGAGGAACGGCTTGGTGAGGAACGGCTTGGTGAGGAACGGCTTGGTGAGGAACGGCTTGGTGAGGAACGGCTTGGTGAGGAACGGCTTGGTGAGGAACGGCTTGGTGAGGAACGGCTTGGTGAGGAACGGCTTGGTGAGGAACGGCTTGGAGAGGAACGGCTTGGTGAGGAACGGCTTGGTGAGGAACGGCTTGGTGAGGAACGGCTTGGTGAGGAACGGCTTGGAGAGGAACGGCTTGGTGAGGAACGGCTTGGAGAGGAACGACTTGGAGAGGAACGACTTGGAGAGGAACGGCTTGGTGAGGAACGGCTTGGAGAGGAACGGCTTGGAGAGGAACGGCTTGGTGAGGAACGGCTTGGAGAGGAACGACTTGGTGAGGAACGGCTTGGAGAGGAACGGCTTGGAGAGGAACGGCTTGGAGAGGAACGGCTTGGTGAGGAACGGCTTGGAGAGGAACGACTTGGTGAGGAACGACTTGGTGAGGAACGACTTGGTGAGGAACGACTTGGAGAGGAACGGCTTGGTGAGGAACGGCTTGGAGAGGAACGGCTTGGTGAGGAACGACTTGGAGAGGAACGACTTGGAGAGGAACGACTTGGTGAGGAACGACTTGGTGAGGATCGACTTGGAGAGGAACGGCTTGGTGAGGAACGGCTTGGAGAGGAACGGCTTGGTGAGGAACGGCTTGGTGAGGAACGGCTTGGAGAGGAACGGCTTGGAGAGGAACGGCTTGGAGAGGAACTACCTATAGGTCAGCCTTATAAAAAGCTTACCTATAGGTAAAAGTCAGGAAAGTAAATTTAATTCCTCTTCAACTTGGTAAATGTGGGGAAGTTGTGCCGACCTCATCATCCAACAGCTTTGTTCTAAGGCAAGCTTCACATAATGTACTAGTATGCAATGCATACTAGCACATTATGACTTTACCTTGCAGGGAAAAAAAAGGCCAGCAGTATACAGCCTCTTTAAGGGAAAAGTGCAAATTCCTTTGCAAAGTGAACAGCCCATTTGCCTTTAGTAAATCAACCCCTAAGAGTTGGTAAATCAAGATTACTGTCTCATTGTAGATTACACATGAGAATGCTGTAATTCTTGAGAAAAATAACTTAAGGAAAGGGTAAGATGTGAAGTGCGATCTGGGGGGTACTTTGCAGCACTGCTAATAGTCCTCTAAGCTTAAATGGCGAATAGATCTTCCTCCAGCCTGCGGTCTTCATACCTGAGAAAGCTTACAGAAAAGACACTTGTGTATTCATTTTCAGCTCTGTGGAGCCTATTTGGGAATAATGATTCCCTGCAGCTGCAATAATGAGGAACAATACGAGAAATGTGGGTCATACTCTGATAGAATTTTCTTCTCTTGCTTCAAAACATTCAGCACTAAGAACTCGCAGCAAAGAGAAGAGCACAATGACAGCAGACAACAGAGGAAAGAAATGGTGACCAGATGAGAGGCAGAAGATTGTGAGCAAATAGCTTCATATTTACTATACAGAGCACCACGGAATACCAAAAACATTCCGAACCTCCGTGACAAGAGCTGTAAAATAATAAAAGAAATCTGTCGGACACATGTGATTAAAGCAGCCATTTACAAATGGACCTATTTCAGCATCACTGTAAGTGAATGGACTGTCCTGGAAGAAGAAGTCTGCAAGTCAGGAAATAGCAGACTTTTTAGTAGAGGCTTATAAGACAGCTTAGTGACAGGTTCTCTTTAAAGCCAAAATGCAGATATGTATTGCAACTAGAGGAGCACCGAATGGAAATTTCGGTGCCGAAACCAAAAATTTAGGATGCACTTGGCTGAAACCAAAAACGTCAGTTTTAACAAAAAAAAAATGTTTTCTGCATTTTGCCGATAGAAAAAAAGGTGCCGATAATGGCGCCAGAGACGAACGCGATTTTGCACCAATTTTACAATTGTACCATGCTTATGGTGTGTTTCGTAGGTCAGTAAATTCAACAGCTGCATTAAAAACGTTACACGTGCATTCTTACTGCATTTTCAATGCATTTCAACAGGAAGGTGTATTTTTTTGGTGCGTTTTTTTTTTACTGACCAAAAATGCAGCAAGCAAGATTTTTAACACCATAACGGAAGCGCAACGGACCATTGTGAAGACATGCATAGAATTTTAAGGTGGCATTTTTCTTGAGCTTTTCTTGCGCTAAAGGTGCCGATAATTACTGTCAATAAATTCGCATTCATTTCAATTCATGATATTAAATAAAAAGTCAAATATAATACAATTATATATAAAAAAACTTTTTTTTTTTGGCTGATATGTCTTGGCCGCCGAAATTTCGGGGGAATCTCCAATTGCAACTTGGCTCAATATAAGTATGCATATCTCATAACTGAGGGACTGTGGATGAAGCCGACAACCATTGTAGCAGTGGGCGCCATTATAGTAATAGCTGTAAACATCTGGGTCATGTACCACGTGGCTTCTTTTCTGCAGAGTGACCACAGGCGGTCACTTGTTTGGCACTGCCACCATTTACAGAACACCTTGTAATTGTTTTTCAATCAATACAAGATGTTCTCCGATTGGATGAGGTGAGGAGGTCACAATCTCAACCAATCACCCCCTGTACTGAGTTTGCAAAAGCCAAAAGCACAGGACCTTGAAGACTGCGGCCTTCTTTAACCACTTGCCGACCTCCTCATGTAGATATACGTCAGCAGAATGGCACGGACAGGCACATGTACGTACCCGTACGTCCTCTGCTTGACGTGGGTGGGGGGTCCGTTCGGGACACTCCCCCCCCGCCAAATGCGGCGGTGGGTAAGCCTCGGGGAGCGATCCGGGACGACGGCGCGGCCATTCGTTTATAGCCGCTCCGTCGCGATCGCTCCCCGGAGCTGAAGAACGGGGAGAGCCGTATGTAAACACGGCTTCCCCGTGCTTCACTATGGCGGCGCATCGATCGAGTGATCCCTTTTATTAGGGAGACTCGATCGATGATGTCAGTCCTACAGCCACACCCCCCTACAGTAGTAAACACACACTAAGTGAACACTAAATGTTACAGCGCCCCCTGTGCTTAACTCCCAAACTGCAACTGTCATTTTCACAATAAAGAATGCAATTTAAATGCATTTTTTGCTGTGAAAATGACAATGGTCCCAAAAATGTGTCAAAATTGTCCGAAGTGTCCGCCATAATGTCGCAGTCACGAAAAAAATCGCTGATCGCCGCCATTAGTAGTAAAAAAAATAAAAATGAAATAAAACTATCCCCTATTTTGTAAACGCTATAAATGTTGCGCAAACCAACCGATAAACGATTATTGCGATTTTTTTTACCAAAAATAGGTAGAAGAATACGTATCGGCCTAAACAGAGGGAAAAAAATTTTTTATATATATTTTTGAGGGATATTTATTATAGCAAAAAGTAAAAAATATTGCATTTTTTTCAAAATTTTCGCTCTATTTTTGTTTATAGCGCAAAAAATAAAAACCGCAGAGGTGATAAAATACCACCAAAAGAAAGCTCTATTTGTGGGGAAAAAAGGACGGCAATTTTGTTTGGGAGCCACGTCGCACGACCGCGCAATTGTCTGTTAAAGCGACGCAGTCCCGAACTGTAAAAACCCCTTGGGTCTTTAGGCAGCATATTGGTCCGGGGCTTAAGTGGTTAAGAAAGCGATGGCTAGTAAAGTGATTGTCAGGTTCCTCAGTGGCACTTCAGGTACGGGATAAACATACTTGCATTGTGCCAAGCTGAAGATTATACCGGGAGTACAGCTTCTTTTTTTTTTTACAGATAAATAGAACATTACAAACTTGGAGTTCAGCTTTAAAGAAAACGTGTATTGGAGTAAAATACATTAGGGGGGGGGGGGCATAGCGGAATTATTATGAGACCTGAGAATAAAGGACGCCAGCCTATACCAAACATAACTGTATCAAAGTAATTATCCACCTGGTACAAAGAGGTCCAAAAGTTGTATACGGTAAAACATTTATTTCTTTATAAAAAGCAATTCTAAAAAAAAAAAAAATGTAAAGTTAAAATGAAAAAAACTTGTGTCTGGACCACATGCCTACAACCAATCACTCTCTGTGTTCTATCATGCATTAATTTCTAAAGGCCCATACACACGGTCTGACTTTTTGCCAACAAACTTCAAAATCAGCAAGTTTTCCAAAAAATCCGACTGTGTGTACGCTCCATCGGACAAACTTTTTCGGTTTTCATCGGACAAAAGTTTGCTCTGCAAATGGACAAACTTTTCGGCAACAAAAGTCCGATAGTGCCTAGTCAGACCATGTGTACAGCAAGCCATCGGACTTTTGTACAAAGTACAAATACGCATGCCCAGAACCAATGTTAAAATCAACCAACAATAGCAGAACACACATCATTGGAGCACCAATTAGGTGTTTTAACAGCTAGTAAAGTCATACTTGTATTGTTCTCAGTGTACACAGGAGAAAGAAGCAAGAAAGTAGACAGGTTTATCTGATTGGAAATAAGGGTAAGGGCCAAAAATAAATCTTGGGCAGGATGGATCGGATGCTCTATATGTAAGGAACCCATTAAGATGACTATAGGTTTACTAGGATATCTCCCAAGCCCTCTAACCATCTCTGGCCTTCTACAATACCTTGCCATGATCCTGGTGAGGTCTGATCCTCTCCCATCCAATAAAATGAATCTTGAAGCCACTTACCAGAAGTGGGAATATCAACACTTATTAATGAAGTGACAGACTTCTGGAAAAATCAGTGAGCCAATCATGGCCAGAAAATTATGTTTCTGGGGGGCATTCTGTGTACAGAACACCTCCAGGTGGCCATATTGAATTGCATTTTACACAAAATTACAGCTGCAGATTGAAAAGGAAAGGTCATTTTTAATAACATTCAATTACAATATGGCTTGTGTCGCAATTGTATACGCTATATTATTTTTTCTTTATTTGCTATTTTTTGTGGAGTTACCCTTTAACCTCTTAAGGACCGCCTCCTGCAGATATACGTTGGCAGAATGGCACGGCTGGGCACAAGCACGTACCTGTACGTCCTCTTTAAGTGCCCGGCTGTGGGCGTGTGCCCGCGGCCCGGTCCGAAGCTCCGTGACCACAGGACCCGATCGCCGCTGGAGTCCCGCAATCGGTCCCCGGAGCTGAAGAACGGGGAGAGCTGTGTGTAAACACAGCTTCCCCGTTCTTCACTGTGGCGCTGTCATTGATCGTGTGTTCCCTGATATAGGGAAACACGATCAATGACGTCACACGTCCAGCCCCGTCCCCCTACAGTTAGAAACACAAATGAGGTCACACTTAACCCCTTCAGCGCCCCCTAGAGGTTAACTCCTAACAGCAATTGTCATTTTCACAGTAAACAATGCATTTTTAATGCATTTTTTGCTGTGAAAATGACAATGGTCCCAAAAATGTGTCAAAATTGTCGAATGTGTCCGCCATAATGTGGCCAGGTCCTTTACCTGCCTAAAGGTCCGGGTCTTAAGTGGCAAACCACTTAACACCCGGACCAAAATGCAGGTAAAGGACCAGTCCCCTTTTTGCGATTCGGCACTGCGTCGCTTTAACTGACAATTGCGCGGTCGTGCCTCAAGAACAAAATTGGCGTCTTTGTTTTCCCACAAATAGAGCTTTCTTTTGGTGGTATTTGATCACCACTGCGGTTTTTATTTTTTGCGCTATAAACAAAAATAGAGTGACAATTTTGAAAAAAATGCAATATTTTTTACTTTTTGCTATAATAAATATCCCCCAAAAATACATAAACATTTTTTTTCTCCTCAGTTTAGGCCGATACGTATTCTAACTATTTTTGGTTAACAAAAAAAAAATCATCAATTGGTTTGCGCAAAATTTATAGCGTTTACAAAATAAGGGATAGTTTTATTGCATTTTTATTAATATTTTTATTTTTTTACTACTAATGGCGGTGATCAGCGATTTTTTTCGTGATTGCGACATTATGGCGGACACATTGGACAATTATGACACATTTTTGGGACCATTGCAGGGCTCAAGTCCTGCGGTAACGCATGGGAACGGAGTCCCTGCACTTTTTTCACAGCAGGAACGCAGTTCCCTTTGCAGGACTAGAGCAGCCGAGAGCAGCCAAACCAATCCTTCACTAAGCGGCGATGCCCAGCTCGAGTCACTGTCAGGGGCAGGCGAACTTTAGTAATCCTTTATGTTACTGGCCGCTTCCTGTATATGGATTCATCGGGTAGTGTGCGGGGATGCCGCAATGTCTCCTGGGAGCTTTTGTCATTGTTCCCAGGAGACATTGCGGAGGTCTGCCGCAAGTTATCGCGGGATTTAGAAAGAACTTGCTTAAAGTTCTTTCTATATCCCGCGATAACTCGCATCAGACCTCCACAACATGCGGTTTAGTAATTATGCATATTAGTGTATCAGTTTTTGTTTTTTTTTGGTGGGGGAGTGGATCTTGGGTAGGAGTTCCCACACTTTTTTCCCCAGGACTTGACCTCTGGACCATTGTCATTTTTACTGTGAAAATGACAATTGCAGTTTGGGAGTTAACCACTAGGGGGCGCTGAAGGGGTTAAGTGTGACCTCATATGTGTTTCTAACTGTAGGGGGGCGGGGCTGGACGTGTGAGGTCATTGATCGCCTTTCCCTATATCAGGGAACAGACGATCAATGACAGCGCCACAACAAGGAACAGGGAAGGTGTGTTTACACACATCTCTCCCCGTTCTTCAGCTCCGGGGACCGATCGCGGAACTCCGGCGGCGATCGGGTCTGTGGGTCCCGCAGCCGCGGAGCTTCGGACCGGGTCACGGGCGCGCGCCCACGACCCACGGCTGTGTATTTAACAATCACGTACAGGTACGCGATTGTGCCCAGCCGTGCCATTCTGCCAACGTATATGGGCGTTAGGCGGTCCTTAGGTGGTCAAGTGTTAGAGACCTTCCTCTGTGGACTGTTACATCACACAAAGTAGGTAAGAGAGTCTGGGTACATTTGTATATGTCTTTAATAATTTTCTAAATGGAACTTAATTTTTACAATGGAGGAAAAAAAGCTGAGTGCAGATGAGGAAACGGAACACAACACATGCCATAAACCCGTAGAAAGTATCTGGGAAAAAATAAGACAAGCTGCTTCTAATGAATGTAGGAGGACGTATGTGAGATGTTCTGTCAAGTAGGAGGTTGCTATGGGAATTACTTGCTGTGTTATTTCCAAACCGCAGTCGTCATAATCCACCCAGACTATTTTAGGTGCCTTTTTCCTTCTTTTACAGCTTGTATTTCATACGTTGTCCCCTCTGTCCTAGTTAAATTTTTATTATTTAAATGTAATTGTACAAAAACAAAACAAAAACATAAAAGAAAAGATGCGCCTGATTACAGGTTCTGCAAATTACAACTTGAAAATGATTAAGAGATGAGATGCCTTTTTTATGAGCACATAAGATACATAATAGAAAAGGAAGAGTGGAGCATTTACAGAATAAACACAAATAATACACCTGGGTTTATATCATGTTCTTACATTTGTTGGTGTCAAATTATTTGTTATGCTACGCCTGTCTTACCATGGCACATTCCCACCAATGTCCTGTATTACTGCAAACATTGCCTCAAAGCACAGTAATGTGCATTATGTACATAGGTGAGCTGCGGCGCCATTCATTCTGAAGGGCACCCCAATGCACCTTCCAGGTGCATCTGCTGAGAAAACATACTGCATGTTTTTTTTGTCCATTGTGATGCATGATGCAGTCTATTCAAGTAAATGGGCTGGCTAAACCACTTCCAGTCTGGGTCAATTCTCCTACAAAAAAAAATAGTATTTTTTGCTAGAAAACTACTTAAACGCACCAAACATATTTTTGAGGCCCTGGAGAATAAAATGGTGGATGTTGCATCTTTTACAATGGGACTGATGTACACATTCACCTGGGGGCATTTTAATTTTATTATCACAGCCATACCCCACTTTTAAGTACACAATGGGACCAGAGCATGTATGTAAAATGAAAATGTACTTCAAGTGAAGCAATTCCATATTTTCACTTCTCAATGCATGCAAATACGCTAGCTCTATGGGAAATATTGGTCAGATTGACATGGCACTGCTCCCAATTTTTAACATTTAACATTGGCGTCTATGGGAAATCCTGGTTAAATTGACATGGCACTGCGCCAAAACCATAAGTGACAGGAACACCAAACTTGGGGACCCAGGACTACAACATGGTAGTTTACTTAGGCAAGCTGGCCGACCACAAAATTAGATATGTTGTAGTCTTGGGTTCCCTCTCAGTGCTCCCCAAGTTTGGTGTCCCTTTAACTTATGGTTCAGGAGCAGTGCCATGTCAAGCTGACCAAGCTTTCCCATAGACACCAATGTTAAAAAACAGAAGCAGTGCCATGTCAAGCTGACCAAAATGTCCCATAGACGCCAATGTGTCCATACTCATGAGTGTATGTAAAGTGAGGGTATGTAAACCGGGTTATGTCTGTATTTTTTATTTAAAAAATATATAACACGTACCTTTAATTTTTTTTGATCAACATCGCCCAGAGGCGATTAAGTTCGCATGTGCTGCGCTATATAAGTTTTCATTCATTCAACATTATTGCTATCACAAGGGATGAACAACACCCCTTGTGATACCATGGGCTGTGACAAGTCCTCTTTATGGAGAGATCTGGGCTCTATTAGACCCTAGACCTCTCCTCTGTCCTCCAAAGCAGCCCATAGACATAGATTAGTCCGATTGGCTGCTTCACTGGCTGGTAACAAGCCAGTAAACAAAGTACCAAAACCGGGAGCGATGAAATCCTTATCACTTCCGGTTTCTGACATCACAGTAGAGGAGCAGGAATTTTGGTTTCTACCACTCTTCTCAGTGAATGCAAAAAAGGTGGTTGCATCCTTGCTGGGCACCCCGATCGCTTGAGAGAGCCCAGTTAAGGCAGAAACAGTGCCGCAAGCAGCAATCAGAAACTTTACGTTAGCCACCGGTAACTGTGCCAGGAGCATGCATGCTCTCAGCACAGCTGTATGTGAACTACTACACTCAAATATACGGCAACTTGGTGCCAAGGCCCATCCACTGAGAAGCTGCATCTTTGCATGCAGTCAGGTCCAAGAGGTTAAAGAAGCAAGCTATGGATATTTTTATATACATTTACCTCAAATTGTCCCATCCCTCTAGAAGCTGGAAATCAGCTCTGCACAGGCGTCATTCAGAGAATGCTTTGCATTTTCCCAATGTGTTCCTCGATTGGATGAGGTGTGGAGAGAACACAGTGATGTCACAATCTCTGCCTTGTCAATGCAGAGAATGCTGTACATACATTGAAAAAATGGAATGCATTCTCTGAAGGACACGCAGGCCAAGCAGCCAACAGTTATGGTCAGAAGAGAAATACTGCCCCATTGTTGGAATCAGTAGGGGGGACAGTGCCCCATTGTTGCCGTCAGTAGAAGGGATAGTTCCGCAACAGTCTTATTGTTCTAGTTCACACCTGTGTGTTGCTGTGACCTGTGTTACTTTTCTTTTTTGTTGATATGCATGTTATAGCGCCTACTGATCACAGTGGCCCGGATTCAGGTAGATTTGCCCCTTATTTGCGGAGGCGCAGGGCAAATTTACTGCGCTACCCGCGATTCACGGAGCAGTAGCTCCGTAAATTGCGTGTGCGCTGTGTAAACTTGCCCTGCGTAAGGGCGCCTAATGTAAATGATCCCGTAGGGGGCGGGAATCATTTAAATTAGGCGTGCTCCCGCGCCGAGCGTAGAGCGCATGCTCCGTCGGGAAACTTTCCCGACGTGCATTGCGGCAAATGACGTCGCAAGGACGTCATTTGCTTCAAAGTGAACGTGAATGGCGTCCAGCGCCATTCACGAATCACTTACGCAAATTACGTAAAATTCGAACGTTGCGACGCGGGAACGACGGGTATACTTTAGCATTGGCTGCCCCTGCTATTAGAAGGGGCAGCCTTACGCTAAACACGCCGTACGGAAACGACGTAAATTGCGTACGCAGGGCTCACGCAACATTGTGAATCGGTGTTAGTATGCAATTTGCATACTATACACTGAGCACAATGGGAGCGCCCCCTAGCGGCCATCGCAAGAATGCAGCCTACGATATGCGTGGCATAAGAGCCTTGGCGTTACGATGTTCCTGAATCATGAGCATTCGTAACGCCGGGGCAAGTAAGCAATTGCGCTGTGTAACCTTCTTGAATCTGGGCCAATGTCCGTGCATGTCAACATGCAAGGGTAATGGACACAAATACACATGAAACGGCACAAGGAAAGATCTGAATTCAGCATAACAGTACTGAGCAGGCAGTGGCTGCATACATCTTTAGATGTTCTTCTCTCCTGTACACCAGGAAGATTGAATTTTGGGCCAGAGTAACTCAATTCAACACTTCCTAGCAGTGTTGATTGCTGGCTGCACCCCTCCTGTGCACCTATATTCCATTCTAATCTTTTTTATTGATTTGTTTTCTAAGTACAAGAGAAGAACAATTTATGCAATGAGTAACAATGTGGTTCCATTCGCTATTATTTGCATGCGTAAATTAAAGCTTCACAAGGGGGAATTGTATATTCTGTATATCTCTATGTAGATGGAGTTGGGTGATGGAGGACGGGATTTAGGAGGCCATTTTCCCTTTCAAGAATGAACCACAGAATTATAAAGTGCACAGCACATGAGAATACAGAAAAGGAGAGAATTACAAAAGGTGTCGAAAACATTAGTAGTGAAGAGGGGGATGGATGTGGGAAAAGCAGTTAAGAGCTTAGGGGTCATGAAGGCTTCCATCCCACAGGGTCAGCCACTTAATTATCCTCCTGGATACCTGAAAGGTAGAGTTTCCAGGGGTCCCAGACCTCTCTGAAGGTGTCTGTGTGATCATTGTGAAAATGTTTTTCTACCTTAATGTGCAGCTCCAAGGTCAAAGCTTACCTAAGGGCAATCAATGACAAAGTATCACCTTTACTAGCCCAAAAAATTCTCTCCTAGACCTACTGGCTGGATCATCAGATAAAAAAAAGAAGAAAGAAAGCCTAAAAAAGAAAACCAATGCAGCCATCACATCTAGGAATCGATAAGCTTCAATATAATAGTTTGCTTTTGGGTTTAATGCAGCTTCAAAACACCAATGTACTTTACTTACTTTCGAAAGATGTTGCTCTGATCCAAACCCCAGTCCAAAAACCGTATTCGCTCTGCTGTCTGCCCACTGGCCAAACTTCTGTGATGTCTTTGTAAAAGTCATGTTGGGTGTGATTGTGCTGTTTATTATTACCTGTAGAGATAAAAAGGAGAGAAAGAAATTATTTGATTGTTTTATGTAAAAGTCCAGTCCAGTTTAGAACTTCAAAAAAAATCATTACCAGTTTTTATTCCAGACCTAACTGCAGTTCACTAATCAGTAATCTCCAGATTTAGGATTTTAATGGCACTATCACTAACCATTAATGCTGGGGTTGGGGTTTAATAGTACTGCCACTGCACCAATGCTGGGGGTTGCATTGCAGCCACTGGCACCAATCATGACTCCAACTTTCTCTTCAATGGGATATGGTACGTTGCAAAAAATGCAGCAAGAAATGTTCAGGCGCTGAGGTTGTTACAGTCCATTCATTCTGAATATACTGTCTAGCTTGACACAAGGTTCCACAATGCATAAAAACACACTGCTGCTGTTCGGCCCTCTGGAAGTGTTTGGAGTCACATTTGAGACCCTCTAAGAATTTCAGGTTGACCAGCACTGACTTAGGCCCCTTTCACACGGAGCCGGCAGATGAGAGGGGGCGGTCCCCACACACTGTGCAGGGACCGCCCTGTCTTTTCTCCGCTCTCCCCTATGGGGAGGATCGGATGAACACGGACCGTATGTCCGTGTTCACCCGATCCGCCAGACGGATGAAAAAGTAGGTTTTTCCTCCGTCACACTTTGGCGGATCGGATGTCACCGCTGACATCCGCGGCTCCATAGAGGAGCACGGGAGCGCCCGTTCAGGTCCGCCTAAAAAAACTGACAGGCGGACCTGAACGGGCCTCCCGAGTGAAAGAGCCCTTAGAACATTTTCTACAACAGAACTAAACTGAGGAACTGCATATCTGAGTTAGCACACAAACATTTATATCAGATCGACTGGTTTTTCCAATTAGTATGCACAGATGTACGAAGTGTGTGTGTATTATAACATGGTATTCAAACAGAATTGTGCCATCACCAAAGAAATAAAATGTAAAAAAAAAAAAAAATATCGGTACTGTGCAAAAAAAATTTAAGGCAGGTGTAAAGAAAGGCTATAAAGTAAGAACGCTTTGAAATCTTTTAATTGTTAATTTTTATCAATTTACAAAATGCAAAGTGAGCGAACAGAAGAAAAATCAAAATCAAAATCTATATTTGCTGTGACTACTCTTTGGCTTGAAACCAGAATCAGTTCTTAAGCCCTGTACACACGATCGGTTTGTCTGATGAAAACAGACCGATGGACCGTTTTTACCGGACGAACCAATCGTGTGTGGGCCCCATCGTTTCCCCCCCCCCCCCCGTCGGTGAAAAAAAATAGAACCAGTTTTAAATTTTTCCTATGGATAAAAAAACGATAGAAAAAAAAAACGATAGTCTGTGGGGAAGTCCATTGGTCAAAAATCTACACATGCTCAGAATCAAGTTGACGCATGCTTGGAAGAATTTTACTTCATTTTTCTCAGCACGTCGTAGTGTTTTACATCACTGCGTTGGACACGGTCGGATTTTTGACTGATGGTGTGTAGGCAAGACTGATGAAAGTCAGCTTCATCGGATATCCGACGAATAAATCCATCGGATTAGAACACCCAAACTCTGCTACTAAGGTGAGGTTGTGGAATACAGTTTCATGTCACAGGTCATACACCATGTCAAGACTGAGCACACAAGGTAGTTATACTGCATCAGCAAGGTCTTCTCCCAGGCAAAGTTTTTTCAAAACAGACTGGGGTTTCATGGTGTGCTGTTCAAGCGCTTTTGAAAAAGCACAAAGAAATCTGCAATGTTGAGGGCCGTAAAGGCCAAGGAAGTTTAACCACCTCAATACAGGGCACTTTCACCCCCTTCCTGTCCAAGCCATTATTCAGCTTTCAGCGCTCTCACACTTTGAATGACAATTGCGCAGTCATGCAACACTTTACCCAAATTAAATTTTAATAATTTTTCCCCACAAATAGAGCTTTCTTTTGGTGGTATTTGATCACTTCTGCGGTTTTTATTTCTCTCTCTATAAACAAAAAGAAGAGCGACAATTTAAAAAAAAAATAAAAAGCAATATTGTTTACTTTTTGCTATAATAAATATCCCCAAAAATATAAAAAAAAATCCTCAGTTTTGGCAGATACGTATTCTTCTACATATTTTTGGTAAAAAAAAAAAAAAAAAAAACGCAATAAGCTTATATTGATTGGTTTGCGCAAAAGTTATAGCGGCTACAAAATAGGGGATAGATTTATAGCATTTTTATTTAATTTTTTTTACTAGTAATAGCGGTGATCAGTCGTTTTTATCTTGACTGCGATACTGCGGTGGACATATCGGACACTATTTTGGGACCATTCACATTTATACAGCGAATAGTGCTATAAATATGCAAGGATTACTGTGTAAATGTGACTGGCAGGGAAGAGGTTAACCACTAGGGGGTGATCAAGGGGTTAAATGTGTACCCTAGTGAGTGATTCTAACTGTAGGGGGAGGGGACTGACTGGAGGAGGTGACTAATCGGTGTCCCTATGTACAAGGGACACACCATCGGTCTGCTCTCCCTGACAGGACGTGGATCTCTGTTTACACACAGAGATCCACGGTCCTGCTCAGTTACTGGGCAATCGCGGGTGCCTGGGCGACATCGCGGCCGCCGGGCACGCGCCCCCTAGTGGATCGGCAAGGCGAGGAGGACGTCATATGACGTCCTCCCAGAACTAGAGCATTATTGTCCCGCCGTCAATTGAAGGCGGGCGGTAGTAAAAGTGATTGAAGGGTTTGTAACGTCAGAAGTTTTTTTTTTTAATCTTAATGAATTCTATAAAAGGCCTTCTGTGTGCAGCAGCCCCCCTGATATTTACCCGAGATCCCTCTGTCCAGCGAGGTCCACAAGTGTCACGGCCATCCGAGACATTCCCTTCTGATTGGCTGAGACACAGAAGCGGCATAATTGGCTAACTGACTTTGACAGCAGTAGGAGCCAATCAGGAAAGAGAGGGGGGTGGGGAGGGGCCGTGGCTCTGTGTCTGAATGGACACAGGGAGCTGCGACTTGGCTCGGGTGCCCCCATAGCAAGCTGCTTTTTGTGGGGACACTGGGAGGGAGGGGCCAGGATCACAGACGAGGTACCTGAAAAGAATATGATCTGGGCGGCTCTGGGCAAATCCACTGCACAGGGCAGATGAGTATAACATGTTTGTAATTTTTATAGAAAAAAAAAAAAAAACAAGACGTTACAATCACTTTAATACAACAAATAAGACACCTCTTATTTCCCTTCGGCATCTGAAGATATCCAGTAGTGTCATCAGCACCGAACTGGTGGAAACCAGTGGGACTTGGGTGCATTTATCTGTTTGGAGAAGTCTGGCCAGAAGTGGTCTCCATGGAAGAATTGAGGCCACAAATGCCATGGCTCTGACATGGAAACAAGGCTAAGCAACTCAACTATGCACAAAAACATAGAAACCAGGGGGTTGTGGCTGTAGCAGGAGGCAGTTTGTTCTTTGAAAGCTGGAGAGCGGTACAATAATGAGTGTCTGCAGACAACAGGAAGGCATGGTGAAGGTTCCCTGCAACATTTTTGCAAATGGAGATTTGCTCAGAATTAATGGTGTTCTCAATGCTGAGAAATACAGGCAGATACTTACCCATCATGCTATGCCACCAGGGAGGCGTGTGATTGGCTCCAAAATTTATTCCGCAGTAGGACATACAAACATGACCCCAAACATACAAACAATGGGGGTTATTTACGAACGGTAAATCCCCTTTGCACTACAAGTGCAAAGTGCACTTGAAATTGCACTTGGAAGTGCAGTCGCTGTAAATCCGAGGGGTAGAACTGAAATGAGGGGAAGATCTGCTGATTTTATTATCCAATCATGTGCAAGATAAAAACATTTTTTTTTTCCTTGCATGTCCCCCTCGGTTCTACAGCAACTGAACTTCCAAGTGCACGTTCAGTGCAATTTCAAGTGAAAAGTGGATTTGACTTTAGTAAATAACCCCCAATGTCCTCAAGAACTATCTTTAGTATAAAGAAGAACAAGGAGCCCCGGAAAGGATGGTTTGGACCCCACAGAGCCCTGATCTCAACATCGAGTGTGTTTGGGATTTAACAGATTTGAGGAAGGCTACATCTACAGAAGATCTGTGGTTTGTTCTTCAAGAGGTTTGCTACCTGCCGAGTTCCTTCAAAAACTATGTGCAAGTGTACCCAGGGCCGGATTCCAGACAAGGCCAACAAGGCCAGGCCTCGGGGTGGCAGTGGGTTCAGGGGCGGCATTGCAGCTGAGAGGAGAGGACAATTTTATTTCGGGAGTCCCCCCAGGTCATGTCACGGATGGTGAGAGGAGAGAAAACAGAGGGAAGAGGAGGTGAGATGGTTCTCAATGTCATATTCGGCAGCAGCACCCCCTCCCGCTTCTCAGTGTCCTGCCGAAAAAGTCCCCCGGCGGATAATGTCCCTCCTGTACTGCGCAGGCGGGGGCGGCATTGAAGGACCCGGCCTTGGGGCGGCAAAGGGAGTAAATCCGGGCCTGAGTGTACCTAGAAGAATTGTTAGTTTTGAAGGCAAGGGGTGATCACACCAAATATTGATGTGGATTTCTCTTCCGTTCATTTACTTTCCATTTTGTTAATTGATCAAAATAAACTATTAACACTTCTATTCCTGAAAGCATTCCCGATGTACAGCATTTTTTCGCACCTCTCCTACAACTTTTCCACAGTAGTGTATTTTTTTATTGTTTGTTCATTTATCTGACCTTCTTAAAATAAAGCTGTTAATCGTTAATCTCACAGATAGTTTCTGGAGGGATGAAATGGAAAATTATGAATGTGAAGCAAATGTTGATCAGAGAGCTCAAGGTTAAAGCGGGGGTTCACCCTATTAATAAAAAATGTTTTTTTTTTTCCTCTAGCATAAAATGAGGCATAGTAGCGCGAGCTACAGTATGCCTGTCTTTATTTTTTTAGCCCGGTACTCACTCTGCAATCGTAGAGAGAAGATTCCGACTTCCCGCGGGGAATGGGCGTTCCTATGGAGAGGGAAGGTGATTGACGGCCGGCTCTGGCACGTCACGCTTCTCCGGAAATAGCCGAAATAGGACTTGGCGCTTCACGGCGCCTGCGCATAGTCTGTGCGCAGGCGCCGTGAAGAGCCGAGACCTACTCTGGCTATCTTCGGGAAGCGTGACGTGCCAAAGCCGGCCGTCAATCATGCTGCCTCTGGATAGGAACGCCCATTCCCCGCGGGGAGTCGGAATCTTCTCTCTACGATTGCACAGTGAGTACCGGGCTAAAAAAATAAATACAGGCATACTGTAGCTCGCGCTACTATGCCTAATTTAATGATAGAAAGTTGTTAATAAGGGTGAACCACCCGTTATATTTCCTCCATACACTTGGTACATGATGTACAAGCGTGCCCATTCCCAGTATACAAGTGCTGGGCTAAATATTCAAATTACAGACCTGTCTGGGAAGCTGAAAGCTGCTATTGTTCAAATGACAAGTTATTTCTTCCAATGCATGTTGAAGTGAACAGGTGATTTGCTGTTCCAAAACCAACATGCAGGTTAGATGTCAAAAGTAGCTGTCATCACACGTGTAACAGGAATTTAGTTCAATGACAGGCTAAGGGGGAACCCAAACACTTATTTCTCTTATGGTGGGCACATGCAATTCAATTTTATTATTTGATCCAACTGCATTTTGATCAAATCCATAGATAATTAAATAGCCATAGCATCCCTTCTGATGGATTTCGATCAGATTTGCTCAGAGTCAAATCAGCCCAAAAATGATTGCTTGTTTTGCATCAAATCTGCAGCACCAAGATACTTTGATACTTTGATACTTTGTTCACCAATGCAATCGTATATTGATCAAATGAGATTACAAAGTGGAGACAGAGCTACAACCAAGACCTTATGATTGCAAGGTTTGATCCTATCCTAAAGTGATGCTAAAGGTATATTAAAAAAAAAAAAAAAAAAAAAATGCATGTTATACTTGTCTGCTCTGTGCACTAGTTTTGCACAGAGTAGCCCTGATCCCCTTCTTTTTGGGTCCCCTTCAGTGGTCCTGGCCCCTGCCGAGTGTCCCCAATAGCAATAGTACTCCAGCAGGCTAGCTCCTGAGCTACACTTCTACACAGAGAGTGACTTGGCCCCACTACCTGCTCTCTTCTCATTGGCTCACTGACTAATTGACTGCACCAGGAGCCAATGGCTCCCGCTGCTGCATAAGCAAATGAGCAGAGAGATTCAGGAGAGACGCTGCTCTCGTGCACATCACCGGTTTGAGATGGGGCTCAGGTAAGTAAAAAAAAGGGGGGATGCTGAGGGTGAGCTGTACCCAGGTGTTATTTTAACTACGGTAAATGCATCAAGGTAGAAAACCTTCTGCCTTAGAACCACTCCTATTACTATTATACCTATAGATCAAAATCAACTTCCCTGTGTGGCATATTGATCAGACAGGTTGCCAACTATAGATCATAAATAAGACATAATCAGATTTATATCAGAAGTGAATGACCAGAAAATCAATCACTTATTGAAGTTTGTATGGCCAGTATTAGGCATGCCATACGTGGTGCTAACATTTTCCTACAACCACGGGTTGCAGGAAAGAAATTTGGACAATTCCCCCCATCAACACAGGGGAATCCCTCCTGTTGAGCAACTGACTGTTCCCAATGAGGGGGGGAGGTGTTTGGGGGAAGCTGTCCCTGTTTGGAGAAGACGGCGATCATCGCCAATGGCTATAGCAGCTGCTAGCAATAAATCGCAAGAGAATCCAGCAGGCTGGTTTTGCCCAAGTTGATCGATCAACTTGGTACGTTTAGCCTGCCCATTAACAGTTCAATTCCAACCCTGTATGACTGGCCTTAGTTCTGAACAGATTAGGGAAGGACTGGACTCTGTATCATGTTATTCTGATGTATTACTGTGTGTATTCCCACTGGGAACATTTCCCCAAACGTCCTGTCCTGAAGACAAGCAAGCCTTTTCTGTAGGCTCCTCTTTCTGGAAGACATATTCCATATATGCATACAAGAAAATATGCGACTATTCTTTAAAACAAGCAATTTAAAATATTTTTTATAAAACTAGTATTTGTTTTTTTATTATTTTTAGGTCTGAGCTTAGCAAATGCAGAAATAGCTACTGGAAACCCATTAGGTTGGCCAATGGTCTTCCTACTCCCCTGATGAATTTTAGAACTACATATGGATAACGCATTGCAGGGTGACACCAGAACAGAAAAACACACTGACCCAAAACAGAGGGAAAAATAAACAAAACTGAATTTAACCACTTCATTACTGGGAACTTAAACCCCCTTCCTGCCCAGACCAATTTTCAGCGCTGACGCATTTTGAATGACAATTGCGCGGTCATGCTACACTGTACCCAAATTGTATTTTTATCATTTTTTTCCCACACATAGAGCTTTCTTTTGGAGGTATTTGATCACCTCTGCGGTTTTTATTTTTTGCGATATAAACAAAAGCAAAAAGACACATTTAAAAAAAAAAAAAACACAATATTTTTTACTTTTTGTTATAATATCCCACTTTGGAAAAAATGTTTTTTTTTTTTTTTGTTTTTTTTACTTAGTTTAGGCCGATACGTATTCTTCTACATATTTTTGTTAATAAAAAAAAAAAAAAAAAAATCGCAATAAGCGTATATTGATTGGTTTGCGCAAAAGTTATAGCGCCTACAAAATAGGGGATAGATTTGTGTTTTTTGTTTTTTTTACTAGTAATGGCGGCGATCTGCGATTTTTGTCAAGCCTGCGATATTGCGGCAGACACATCGGACACTTTTGACACTATTTTGGAACCATTCACATTTACACAGCGAACAGTGCTATAATAATGCACCGATTACTGTATAAATGTGACTGACAGGGAAGGGGTTAACACTAGGGGGCGAGGAAAGGGTTAAATGTATCCCCTGGGAGTGATTCTTACAGTGGGTTGAGGGGACGAGGACTGACTGGGGAAGGTGACCGATCTATGTCCCTATGTACAAGGGACACTGCATCGGTCTCCTCTCTCCCTGACAGGACGTGAAGCTCTGTGTTTACACACAGAGCTCCACGTCCCTGCTCTGTCACTGCCGATCGCAGGTACGTGGCGGACATCGCGGGCCGCCACGCATGCGCATCGGGCACAGTTTTTCCCCGCTGAATGCAAATAAAAGGACGTCCAGAGGCGTCCACCTGGCAATTGAGAGCCGCGCTGTGGACGTCTTTCGTCTACAGCGCGGGTAAGTCGTTAAAGGGCAACTTGACTGAGTGAATCTGTCCTTTACAGCATCTTCTAACAATCCTTTGCTAAAAAGGTGCAACAAGAAGTATATTGCATACAACATAAGACTGTTCAGAATACAATACAAAACTCAGTATCTTTCAGTTGTCAGCCCCCTGTGTATACACGGCACGTATACATAGTTTTGCCTCATTCATTTCTATGGATGGGGCTGAAAATCATGGCAGACACAGCCATCATCAGATGTATGCAGTAAGACGCACATATGCGGTGGGCATGCGGACCAGTGGCACTATTTACAACAAAAGGTTGTGTGTTGCCAGGCCACACAGTGAAGATCTGCAGAGCTGGGCTAAACATATTTAACTCTTCTGGTACATGTAGAGGAATTCATAAAGACTGTAAGTCACTCTGAAGAAGTCCTTCATACCTCTGCCTGACAAATATTGGTGCGGGCAACAAAACCATGTACCTGTTGTGAGTACAGTGAGGGGGGAAAAAAAAAGTATTTGAGCCCCTGCTGATTTTGTACATTTGCTGAGTGACAAAGAAACGATCAGTCTACAATGGTAATGGTAGGTTAATTTAACAGTGAGAGACAAAGCAACAAAAATATCCAGAAAAACTGATTTCAAAAAGTTATATCATATATAATCGAGTATAAGCCAAGTTTATCAGCACATTTTTTATGCTGAAAAATCCCCCCCCCCCGGCTTATACTTGAGTCTCACTAGTCGGCAGCCGTTGCCGGGTGTACTGCGCATGCGCAAGCACGTCCATGTTTTCCTTGGTGTGTGATGGGAGATTATTGTGCGTTGAATGAAGGACGTGCTCGCGCATGCGCAATACACCCAGCAACGGCCGCCGTCTAAAGTTAACAGAGCGGTAGAAGTTGGTACAACATAGAACAAGGTACGTGAGGCTGCAAAAGGGCACAGCGAGGATGCAAATGAGCATTGTTGACCCTCTTTCCACTTACGGTAGCTGCTGCATTTCCCACCCTAGGCTTATACTCGAGTCAAAAAGCTTTCCCAGTTTTTTGTGGTAAAATTAGGTGCCTCGGCTTATAAACGGGTCGGCTTATACTCGAGTATATACAGTAAATTGATTTGCATTTTAAGGAGTAAAATATGACTTGGTACTTGGCAGGAAAACCCCTGTTGGCAATCAGAGACCACTCCAGGACCTTAATGTGCCTATTCTTGAGCCACTCCTTTGCAGTGTTGCCAACCTACCAGATTGAAATTTACTGACTCAACACCCAAAATGCACTGGCACGTTTTTACTGGCATTTCCAAAAGTTACAAAATTACAAATACAATGTGCAATTAGCAATATGATTTAAGGTAGATAAGAAGGCAAAAAAAAAAAAAAAAAAAAAAAACATATTTCTTATTGGATTGTTGATATAGTAAATAAGTAGCTCAGGGACAGGACTCAGGAGGACAAGAAATTAGAATGGCGGCACACACACACACACACACAATAAATTGACTCTAACAGTGACACTGACAGCAGTGTGCAGAAGCACATATGATTTCTGGCGCCCAGGTGTCTCCTATACAGCCAACAAGTTGGAGCACTCTTAAAATGGAGTGCTCCTAATCTCAGCTTGTTACCTGTATAAAAAAAAACACACACACACCTGTCCACAGAAGAAATCAATCATATTCCAATCTCTCCATTATTGCCAAGGCCAAAAAGCTGTCCATGGATGTCGGACAAGATTGCAGACCTACACAGCGCTGGAATGGGCTACAAGACCATCACCAAGCAGCTTGGCGAGAGGGCGACAGGAGTGGTGTGATTATTCGCAAATGGAAGAAACACAAACTGTCAATCTCCCTCGGTCTGGGGCTCCATGCAAGATCTCACCTCGTAGAGTTTCAATGATCATGATTCGGAAGAAAACTGGGTGAAAGTGTTTTGCTCAGATGAGAACAAAATAGAGCCCTTTGGCATTAACTCAACTCGCCGTGTTTGGAGGAAGAGGAGGAGGAATGCTGCCTATGACCGAAAGAAGACCATCCCCACCGTCAAACATGGAGTTGGAAACATTATGCCCTTGGGGAGGGGGGGGTGATTTTCTTCTAAGAGGACAGGACAACTTCACTGCAACAAAAGGCACAATGGATAGGGCCATGTACCATCAAATCTTGGGCGAGAACCTGCTTCCCTCAGCCAGGGCTTTGAAAATAGGTAATGGATGAGTATTCCAGCATGACAATGACCCAAAACACACAGCCAAGGCCCTGACCTCTGATTGCCAACAAGGGTTTTGCCACCAAGTACTCACGTTTCATGTTTTGCGAAGGGGTCATATACTTATTTCACTCGTTCACTCAAAATGCAAATCAATTTAGAACTTCTGTTGAAATGCATTTTTCTGGTTATTTTTTTTTTTGTTATTCTGTCTCTCACTGTTAAATAAACATATCATTAAAATTATAGACTGATCATTTCTTTGTAAGCGGGCAAATGTACAAAATCAACAGGGGAGCAAATACTTTTTTCCACTTACTGTAGATACATGAATCTGGGGCTCGCAGTAGGTGGAGGAGCATAGAGACCAGAACGCCCATAAGGACACCCCGCCATCAGTGCAGCCAAGCTTCAAAGCAGCAGAGTATTTTTAAACTGGGTGGGCGGAGCCTGATGGGGATTCACAAACATCCATTCCCCATCAGGTCCACTTCCCTTTAAAAAAAAAGCAAGAATTTGCCAGATCCATGGCCAATAGAAGGCTTGCCATTGGCCATCATAACTACCCACTGCCTGCCGTCACAGTAGAGAGTAGACCTCACTATGTCTCGGCTTCCCCACCAGGCTCCTTCCCTGCTGTCAGTGCCACCGATTGCTAGGAGGTTGTCGGCTCTAAAGCGGACATCATCTGTAAAGCAGAAATACAGTCTCAGTTTCTAAAAACGCGAGTAGTCAGGCTGTTTATTGCAGAAGAAACGTGCAATGTCTCTTCTGTAAGAAAAGAAACCTACCGGTCTGTTCATAGTCGATGGAATGTACCCTGAGCTGCACAAGTGTTCCAGGATGACTGAACAACTGCACATGTGCAGGAGTAGCGTCATCCCACGCCAGCCAATGAAGATGGCTGCAGTCCAACCCAGAAGCCGCCTGATAGAAGATGCCGGAAGCAACAAGGGATGCCAGACTGTTGAAGGGAGGCAAGTATTGCGGAGCGGAGCTCCGCTTTAAGGTCCCTTTCACACTGAGGCGGGAGGTGTGGTGGCGGTAAAGCGCCGCTATTTTTAGCGGCACTTTACCGTCGTAATTGCGGTGGTACTCGGCCGCTATCGGTGCGTTTTTACCCTTACTAGTGGCCGAAATGGGTCGCGGTTTACCATTGATTTCAATGGGAAGGAGCGGTAAACACACCGCTCCAAAGACGAGGCTAGCAGGACTTTTGGAGCGGTCCTGCTAGAGCACCGCTCCAGTGTGAAAGCCCTCAGGCTTTCACACTGGAGAAACAGCAGCCGCTGCTTCAGGTCAGTTTGCAGGCACTATTTTATCGCAAAAGGGCCTGAAAACCACCCCAGTGTGAAAGGGGTCTTACAGTCAGGTCAGGAGGGGAGAGAGTAGTGTGACAGCGCTAGGCTCTACCACTGTTACAATAGATAACTGGCACACAGAAATCTCTCGGATGCTGACTGAGGAGCTTCAGAATGTCCGTTTTGAATGGAGAATATTGCCTTTTCAATTTTCTCTAGATTTCTCTGGATATTCAGGGTACTGACATCCAAAACATCGTATGGAGAAACGCAGCGTCGGGCGGAGCAACACTATCTGACGTCATCACGCCCCCAGCTGACTGGCTCGAGCCACTGCTGCATGACAGCAGAGTTTAAGCTGTTTTACTATTTGAAAAGTTTGTTTTGGATGTCAGTACCCTGAATATCAAATAAAGGGACGTTTTATCTTTAATATACTGCACCAAGAAGCTCTTTATTTCTTCCCCTACCATACCCTCCTACAATACATCCTGTGCTGGAAGTGATTTCCATACGTGGGGAGTAATCCTGCCCGTAGTACGATCGCATGCACCTGTTCCAGATGCCTTTGGTGGAGCAAGACTGGATCGAATCAGAGTAGAAAACGGTCGGTTGCTGTGGAGTTCTGTGGAGAATTGCTGAGCCTTTATGATTTCTGTGATAGGGATCCATCAGATCTGGTAAGCGGCCTCTCTATACACCATTTCTGCAGATTCTGGACGAAGAGTGCTTTTCACACATATCGCTGATCATAGTTAGCTGTGTTTTCAGCCACTTTTTTATTTGGACTTTGTCTGCGTATTTTTTGTTTTATTACACTGAACGACCCAAGTTCATTAAGTTTACTTACTTGCACCTTTGTTTGCACTTAAGGTTGCGCATTTGTACCCTATTTTTGCCATTTTTCCTAATGTATGCTATGCATTAAAAAAACCGAAGTTAGGCTTACCGGTAACTCTGTTTTCAGGAGTCTTCCAGGACAGCCCTGTAGATGTAGCTCCTCCCTCCGGGACAGGAAACACAATCACCACCAATTATAAAAGGCGGTCCTCCAGGCCTTCTCCTCAGTTCATCCAAGAATTCCTGAAGGGCTCTGAAAAACAATCTACCAACACATCGTTAGTACAAACTTCCATTTCCAGTTTAGAAATATAAACACCGGGTGGGAAGCCAGGCTGTCCTGGAAGACTCCTGAAAACAGAGTTACCGGTAAGCCTAACTTCGGTTTTACCCTTTCGTCTTCCAGGACAGCCCTGTAGATGATTGACAAGAAACTTACTTATCAGGGTGGGGTTACTGCTTGGAGGACCCTCCTACCAAATGCCTGATCCTTCTCAGACATCAAGTCCAGGCGATAGTGCTAGGCAAAAGTAGTATAACTTGACCACGTTGCCGCCTTGCAAATCTCTTCTGGTGAGGCTCCGGCCCTCTCAGCCCATGAACTCGAAACTGCTCTAGTCGAGTGTGCTTTAACAAATGGGGCTTGTAGGCCCTCTAACTCATAAGCCTTTCCTATTGCCATCCTGATCCATCTGGCAATGGAGGATTTAGACGCTCTATGTCCCTTCTTACTACCTGAAAAATTAACAAAAAGGGAATCGCTCTTCCTAAACTCTTTGGAAGCTTCTAAATAAACTAAAAGGCACCTCCTAACATCTAATAAGTTTTGGGGTGCTCCCTCTGAGTCTGAGGTGGAACAAAAAGAAGGAAGGACAATGTCCTGTGTCCTATGGAACTTGGACACAACCTTAGGAAGAAAACTGGGGTCTGTTTTCAAAATAATCCTATCATCAAAAATTAACAAAAAAGGCTCCAAAATTGAAAGAGCCTGTAGCTCACTCACCCGTCTGGCTGAGGTCACTGCCACCAAGAGGATTGTTTTAAGTGTGACCCATTTCAGGATGGATTCCTCCAGAGGTTCAAAAGGTTTGCCTGAAAGTGCTCTGAGTACCAACGAAAGATCCCAAGAAGGACAGGTCGAAACCCTTACTGGCCTTGATCTTGATAAGGCCTTGAAAAAACTCTTAACAAATGAATTCTGCTGAAGGGAACACTGCAAGAAGACACTCAGGGCTGCTACCTGTACTTTTAGGGTGCTAGGGGAGAGACCCAGATCTACCCCAGCCTGTAAAAAATCCAGAATAGCTGGAATCCCTGGATGTTCTAACTTCTGTTCTTTCATCCAAGAACAAAATCTCTTCCAGAATTTGGCATAGATTGCTCTCGTAACTGGCTTTCTGCACTGTAATAGAGTGTTTATTACCTTCTCTGAGAAACCCTCTGCTCTCAATAACTGTTCCTCAGATACCACGCAGTTAGACTCAGTCTGTCTATCTGCAGGTGTAGGATTGGACCCTGCAAGATCAGATCCTTCCGGATTGGAAGGGGAAAAGGAGGAAGAATGCATAGTTCCTTCAGGATTGCGAACCAGGGCCTCTTTGGCCAGCAGGGCGCGATCAAAATCAAATCCGTCTCCTCCAACCGAAACTTCTGGAGTACTGCTGCTATCATCCTTACTGGGGGGAAGGCGTAGCAGATGTTGAACCTCCAAGGACTAGTAAATGCGTCTATCCTTAAGGCCTGGTCTCTGGGATGTATTGAGAAGAACTGGGTTACTTTCCTGTTCTTTTCTGAGGCAAAAAGATCTACTTCCGGAAGACCCCACCTCTGTGTTATCTGAGTAAATACCTCTTCGTTTAGGGACCATTCGTCCTGCTTCACTGGCTGGTGACTTAAGTAATCTGCCAGAGAATTTTGAGTACCCTTTAGGTGGACTGCTGTCAGTGAGAACAAGTTGGTCTCCGCCCAGGAGAGGATTTTGTTGGATATTTCTTGCAGAGCCGGACTTCTTGTCCCTCCCTGCTTGTTCAAGTACGCGACAGCCGCCGCGTTGTCCGAGCGAACTTGCAGGTGACGTCCTACCAACCTTTCCTGGAATGACTCTATTGTCCTTAGGATTGCCAACAGCTCTCTTTGGTTGGAAGAACGACTTGCCTCCGCTGGAGACCATGCTCCCTGGGCTACTGCTTCCTCTAGGTGGGCTCCCCAGCCCCAGGCACTTGCGTCCGTTGTCACTATTACTTCTACCGGGAAGGACCAGTCTAGACCCTTGCTCAGATTGTGATGTCCTCGCCACCACCACAATTTCCTCTTTACTTTGGCTGAGATTGGAATCAGTGACTCTAAATCCTGACTTTGGCCACTCCAGAGACGGAGCAGAAGTTCCTGTAATGGGCGTTGATGATGTCTTGCCCAAGGAACTGCAGGGAAACAGGATGTCATGAATCCCAGGACTCTCATTACCTCTCTGATTGAAATCCACTGATTGGACTGTAGCTGGGCTACCGCCTGACTTACTTTGGTAACCTTTTCTTCGGGGAGATACATTTTTCTCTTTACCGAAGATATCTTGTACCCTAGGTATACCACCTCCTGGGATGGCACCAACTGGGATTTGTCCCGGTTGATTATCCACCCGAGTGAGGAGAGATACTCCTGCGCCACCAGTAAATCCCTTTCTAACTGTTGAGCCGATCTTGCCACAAACAGTAGATCGTCCAGATATGGGATTACTGTGATCGCTTGGTCCCTGAGAGGGGCCAGAGCCTCTGCCAGAACCTTGGTAAAAATTCTCGGTGACGAGGATAGACCAAAGGGCAGGGCTTGGAACTGGAAGTGTTGAATCCCTAGAGTTACCCTTACTGCTACCCTGAGAAATTTTTGGTAATCTGGATGTATAGGGATGTGCAGGTAAGCATCCCTGAGATCCAGGGTCGCCATGTAACACCCCGGGAACAGACATCTTGATACTGTAAAGATCGACTCCATTCTGAACCTTTTGTATTTTACAAATCTGTTCAGGGGCCGAAGGTTCAGGATCATCCTGAACTTCCCTGATGGTTTCTTTACTATGAAAACATGGGAATATACTCCCTGTCCCTGCTCTTCCAGGGGCACCGGAATTAGGACTCTCTGATCCACTAATTCTCCTAGAGACAGCATGAGAGCTTCTGCCTTTGCCTTTTCCCTGGGTGGATGAGTCACCCTGAAGTTCCAGTGAGGCAGTGACGCAAACTCCAGCTTGTATCCGTTCTCTATTAGATTTAGAATGAACGGGCTTGAAGTTGCCTTGGTCCATTGTGGGAGGAACTGCCCCAACCTTCCTCCCACGGGGACACAGGAGTCATTGCGGTTTTGGGGGGGTTGAGGAGGATTAAACAGGATTCCTCCTCTACCACGCCCCTTGTGGCCTGCCCAGTGCTTCTTGGGTTGGCCTTCCTTTTTCTGGTTTTGCCAAAAGTTTGAACCCTTGAAGCCACGAAAAAAGCTCTTTCCCTCAGCCTTTTTCTTTTTCTCAGGAAAGGCCTTCTTCCTGTCCTGAGTACGTTCCAAAGCCTCTTGGAGGCCGGATCCAAAAAGGTGGTCTCCTGAAAACGGAAGACCACACAATTTTAATTTTGAGGCGGCATCGCCCGTCCAGGTTTTCAGCCATACTGATCTTCTGGCTGCATTGACAAGGGCTGCTGACCTGGCAGCCAACTTTACTGACTCCTCTGAGGCGTCGGCTAGAAAACCCACTGCCTTGAACAAGAGTGGAAAAGATTTTAAAAGCTCCTGTCTAGAGGTACCGGCCAAGATGTGTGCCTGTAACTGGGTGAGCCAACACTCCAAGTTCCTTGCTACACAAGTAGCTGCTAGAGCTGGTTTTAAACTGATCGCAGAGGCGTCCCAAGCTCTTTTCAACAGTAGGTCCCCCCTTTTGTCCATTGGGTCCCTAAGGGAACCTAGGTCATCAAATGCCAAATCTGTCCTCCTGGAGACCTTGGCTAAAGGGGCATCCAGTCTAGGAACTTTGTTCCAAGGATGAGACACATCTGATTCAAATGGAAACCTACGTTTAAGGCTGCCTGAAACATAGGGTCTTCTTTCAGGTTGTTCCCACTCTCGCAGAATCATATCGATCAAAGACTTATGAACCGGAAAAACCTTGGTTCTAGTCGCATTCCCCTGATACATAAGGTCATGCCTTGAGAGCTGAACCTGTTCCTCTTGGATATCTAAAGTATCATAGATAGCATTTAGAAGATCCCCCACATCATCTAATGATAATTTGTATCTGGCCGCCCTGGAGGAATCCTCCTCTCCCTCTGATTCAGATGCTGAACCTGCCTGAGAGGAAACAACTGATCTGGGAGTTCTGTCTCTAACCTCCTCCTCTTCTTCCTGAATTTGCAAGGAAGGAGCACTAGAGGCCCTAGTTAGGGACGGGGCTGGACCCTGCATCCTGTCTATCAGTCCCTTAAACGACTGAAATGTGGATGCCATTTCATCTTTAAAAGATAACATTTGGTTACAAGCGGTTATTGAACTTTCCTTAACCAAGCTATTAACACAGTCAGGACATAAAGGCTTATCCCAGTTAGAACTTAGCTTTGTCCCACACACTGCACATTTCTTCCTAGGAGGCTGGTTCTTATCATGGGCCTTGACCTGTTAAAATAAACAACACAGTTTGACCACATTACAACCAGCTAGACCTACATTCACCACTGCGAGAAGGTTCCTAGAAGGTGCAAAAACCCTCCACCAAACAGGCTCACCACCTAGGGGGGGTATCTGGGGTAACAATCCCCTACCTAACAGAGTAAGCCATGTGCCATCACCAGGCCTTACCTGAGAGGTACCGGTGCCTGTTGGACCAGGATCGGAAATAGCCGCTGCTGCATCCATGGTCTTGTGTTATTCGTTTTCAGTCTCACTGAACAAACACCAGCGCCGGGTCCTTCGAGTCTCCTCCGCGCCCTTTTTTTGAAGTAGGAACGATACTTCCGGGCGCCCCCTGATGACGCGCTTCCGCCGAGAATACACCTTCCTCTCTTTGGAACGCACGGAACCGCCCCCTATCGAATACCGGAAGTGGCGCGCCGATACGATGGCGTCTCTCACCCTCGCAACCATGCCATCCGGATCATCCCAGGGGACGGATCCCGCCGTCAACGGGGTCCGACTCTCGCCGAGCTCACGGCGGGGGAGACTCCAGCTACGCTCTCTACCCCTAGGGCCAGAGGAGTGCTGAAGGTCTGAGGTAGGTTCTCTCATACACTAAAAAGGATACGTTCCCTGATTGTATCTCCTCCCGTCCGGCAGGAAACACAAAAAACTGAGGAGAAGGCCTGGAGGACCGCCTTTTATAATTGGGGGTGATTGTGTTTCCTGTCCCGGAGGGAGGAGCTACATCTACAGGGCTGTCCTGGAAGACGAAAGGGTAAAAAAACCTTCAGTGTGCAACAGTGCCCCTAATACTTACCTGAGCCCATATCAATCCAGTGTGCCTCAGCTGCTGAGTTAGCCAATCAGGACAGAGAGGGGGCAGGGCCAAACCGTGGCTCCGTTTCAAGATGGACACACAGAGCTGCGGCTCAGCTTGGGTGCCAACATAGCAAGCTGCATGATGAAAGATGACGAGGGACCTGAGACAAGAAAGATCTTGGGCTGCTCTGTGAAAAACCATTACACAGAACAGATAAGTATAACAGGTTTGTTATTAAAAAAAAAAAAACAAGACTTTACAATCACTTTAAACTGCCTGGTGCCTATTTTTTTTGCGGGTTACCAAGTATTAAACAGTGTGGCCTAGATTCACGTGAAGTACGGCCGCTCTACGTTGTGCGGGTGTAGCGTATCTTATTTACGCTACGCCGCCGCAAATTAGAGAGTCAAGTGCTGTATTCACAAAGCACTTGCGTCCTAAGTTACGGCGGCGTATCGTAAATCGGCCGGCGTAAGCGCGTGTATTTCAAAGTAGGCATGTCGTGGGCGTGTTGTATTTAAATGAGGCTTGACCCCATGTAGATGCATTGCCGAACGAATGGCGCATGCGCGCGCATGCTCAGTAGTACGTCGTATTTACGCCCAAAGATACGCCGGCTCAATGCCTGTGACGTGAACGTAACCTACGCACAGCCCCATTCACGTACGACTTACGCAAACGACATAAAAAGATACGCTTGTTCCGACGTCCATACTTTGCATGGGCTGTGCCACCTAGAGACCTGCTTTATCTTTACGCCGGCGTATGTCTTACGTAAACGGCGTAACTAATAGCGACGGGCGTACGTACTTTCGTGAATCGGCGTATCTTGCTCATTTACATATTCGACGCGGAAATCAAGGAAGCTCCACCTAGCGGCCAGCGTAATTATTGCACCCCAAGATACAACAGTGTAGGAGACTTATGCTGCTCGTATCTTGGCCAAATCTATGCGTAACTGATTCTATGAATCAGGCGCATAGATACGACGGCGGCCATTCGGACTTACGCCATCGTAAGTCTTTAAGAATCTGGCCCTGTGTGTTTAATATCACTTTAAGCCTTTTCCCCACTAAAACAAATTGTTTAAGATGGAATTCCACTTATCTTCAGCATATTTTACAAAGTAAAATGTTTTTAAATTAAAAGCAAATAGAACAGCTTGGCATTTTAAAAGCACTGTTGTCTATTACATTAGACACTAGTTAATGCTAATGAAACAAATAATTATAATAATCTAACATTTTAACTGTCAACATGACCCAGCCTGTCACATGATCCAATCTTTTTCCATAAATCAGATTAATAAAATATTCATATTTTAAGTTGGTAATGTAATTACTGCCCTTATAAAGTGCTGTGTGTATTAAATCAGACCGAACATGGAGTTTCTGTATAAAACAAAGGTTTCATCCTCTGCCAAATGGAAGGAATTAACCTTAAACTCCAATCACCAACCTGAAAAGGTCACTTCTATTAGAGAATATGTTCAGTATAAACATTATATTGTATTTTGCACCAGGAACGTTTCATTCTGCAAAACTATTAAAAAAAAGTAGAAAGCAAAAAAAGACAGAAAAGCTATAGTACAAAAGGCTGGACTTGGAAGTCACGTAGCGGTGCCGGGATTTGTAATGTATTAGCAGGGGGGAAAGTGAATTGTGCAATGCAGCTTACCCAGAACGATTAGCAGGAAATCCTACCTGAATAATCTATTCTTCTTCAGGCAGGTCATAAAATATTATCTCAAATTTGTTTTGTCATATGCTTAATGAAAGCCTTACAGACATATCAAATATCAACATGTCAAATTAATGTGTCCACACCCTTAATATGAATATGAAATTGCTTGGTATCCACCTAATCATTTTTGCTAGTTCAAGCAAAGCCAGCGGCCGGGCTGTCCTCATTAATACGGCTCGCAGGGAACTTCTTCGGGAAGACGCTCCTGTACATGTTCAGGCATTTACAGTATGTCTGTCAATAGCAGCTAAATAAGCACCTGTTTTCTTTACACAGTGTGGGAATTGGCAGCATATGAAGCAGATAATAGAAAATGACACTGCAAATAAATACAATTTTTTTGATGATTTTTAGGGCTGGTTTACATTAGTGACACTCTCTGAAGAGCAATCCACATTCGTGAAATCAGATGTCCCAATACTTTTGGTAATACAGTGTTTATTCATGTTATAAAATGTGTTTTGGGTACTCATTGGTAAAGCTGAAGTTTAGGTATGGCAGCTTGGACCAATGACGTCATATCTGACGAAACCAGCCATGCCCTGCATGAAGTTGTGACGTCACTACGCATGCAAGCAAGTTGAACAGCATTCTGGGTATTGTAGTCGCCTTGTTACTGATTGATGTGTGTTTATTGGCATTTTAACCTAAATAAAGAACCTTTGAGGAATTTAAACTAAGAATTTGAAACGCTCTTTATTTTTCTTTCCTGAGCTTATGTGTGCTTATTAGAGCTGCACGATTCAGGCTAAAAAAAAAAGTATCGGTAATAAGTATTGGCGAGTACTTGGAAAAAAGTATCGGTACTTGTACTCGGTCTTAAAAAAGTGGTATCGGGACAACCCTAATTTAATGTATACAAGTATGTACACTCACCGGCCACTATTCGTTACACCGATTCAATGGCTTGGTAACACAAATTGCTAATCAGCCAATCACATGGCAGCAACTCAATGCATTTAAGCATCCAGATGTGCTAAAGACGACTCGCCGAAGTTCAATCCGAGCGTTAGAACAGGGAAGAAAGGGGATTTAACTGACTGAATGTGGCATGGTTGTTGGTGCCAGAGGGGCTGGTCTGAGAATTTCAAAAACTGCTGATCTACTGTGATTTTCAGGCACAACCATCTTTAGGGTTTAAAGAGAAAATATCCAGCAGTTGTGTGGAAAAAATGTCTTGTTGATGTCAGAGGAGAAAGGGAAGACTGGTTGGAGATAATAGAAAGACAACAGTAACTCCAATAACCACTTATTACAACCAAGACATGCAGAATACCATCTCTGAATGCACAACACATCAAAACCTTGAAGCAAATGAGCTACAGCAGCAGAAGACCACACCAGGTGCCACTCCTGTCAGCTAAGAATAGGAAACTGAGGCTACAATTCGCACAGGCTCACCAAAATTGGACAATAGAAGATTGGAAAAATGTTGCCTGGTCTGGTGAGTCTCAAATTCAGCTGCGACATTCAGATGGTAGGGTCAGAATTTGGCGCAAACATGAAAGCATGGATCCATCCTGCCATGCATTAATGGTTCAGGCTGGTGGTGTTGGGGAGATTTTTCTTGGCACACTTTAGGCCCTTCTTAGTACCAATTGAGTTTAAATGCCACAGACTGAGTATTGTTGCTGACCATGTCCATCCCTTCGTGACTACAGTGTACCCATCTTCTGATGGCTCCTTCCAGCAGGATAACGCACCATGTCACAAAGCTCCAATCATCGCACCGCTGGTTTCTTGAACAAGACAATGAGATCACTGTACTTCAATAGCCTCCACAGTCAAATTTCAATCCATTAGAGCACCTTTGGGATGTTCGCAGGAGATTCGCATCATGTATGTGCAGCCGACAATTCTGCAGCAACTGCGTGATGCCATCACGTCAATATGGACCAAAATCTCTGAGGATCTCTGAGGCATTCACTGAGAAAATGCAAAGTGTTCTCTGAACGACACCTGTGGCAAGCAAGGGACCTCCTGTGTCCAGCAAGCAGCAGGGATCACTGTAGTATGGAAGCCTACTACAGTGATTTCCAGGCTCCATAGTGATCCCATAGGTATAGCATACACATACTCACACTGGTCCAGGCTGGACTAATGTAACCTTATATAAAATTGCCATACCTAAACATACCGTATTTGCCGGTGAATAAGACGACCCCCTAATTTTCCAGCTAAAATGTTGGTTTTGGGATATACCCGCCGTACAAAACGACGCCCTTCCTGACAGGAACAACTGCTGACAGGAACAGGCTTTATTCAGCTTTTTTCAAATCTCACTGTGCCATTGCATGCCTCACTGCGCCATCCATTACATGCCTCACTGCGCCATCCATTACATGCCTCACTGCGCCATCCATTACATGCCTCACTGCGCCATCCATTACATGCCTCACCTCGACGATCCCATACATGCAGAGTCTGAGTCAGACTTTGGGCGTCCATTGTTCAAAAGCCGCGCCTCCTCCTCGTGCTGTTCCGTAATAGGCTGAACACTCAGTTTCTCAGCAGAGCCTCTGTTTAGTGTTCCGCCTATCGTGGATGTCCTCTCATCCGAGGCCGAGGATGAGAAGACATCCGTGATAGGCGGAACACTGAACAGAGGCTCTGCAGGGAAACTGAGTGTTCTGCCTATCACGGAACAGAATGAGGAGGCGGCGCGGCTTTTGAACAATGGACACCCAAAGTCTGACTGAGATTCTGTATACAGGTACTGGTGTATAAAACGACTGAGTTTTGAGGCATATTTAAGTATAAAAGGTTGTCTTATATGCCGGAAAATATGGTAAGCGTTAAGTAATAAAGTAGTCTATGAACACCCATTGGGATCTTAAAGAGGTTTTTGTTTTCCTTCTGTAGCATTGTCCCCATAGGGCTTCACTCCTTAGGCCTCCCTCTGATTACCCGCAGCCGGTTGCTAGGGGTTTTCAGTTATTCCCTCTTACTACCGTTTGCTTGTGACTCAAACAGTCCAGGGTATTTGGGTTTCTTGTATATTTCTTAAGCAAACTGGAATGGGAGAGGTGATTAGTGGGATACTAAAAACTTGAACTATTCACAATAGAAAAGGACAACTGTCACTTGGCCTCACCAGAAGATTTGTGGAAGCAGACACACTGTTTTTACCATACTGCCATTTTATTGGAAGAATTAAAGGGGTTGTAAAGGTAAAAAAAAAAAAAATCCCTAAATAAATTCCTTTACCTTAGTGCAGTCCTCCTTCACTTACCTCATCCTTCCATTTTGCTTTTAAATGTTCTTATTTCTTCTGAGAAATCCTCACTTCCTGTTCTTCTGTCTAACTCCACAGTGGGTGTCCACTTTCTCCCTGGTGTGGAGAAAGCCTCTTGAGGGGGGAGGGGGCGAGCAGGAGTGTCAGGACGCCCACTAACACACAGCTCCTTTCTCCATCTGCAAAGTAGAGAGTGTCCTGACCCTCCTGCTCCCCCTCAAGACGGTTTCTCCACACCAGGGAGAAAGCCTTGCATTACTGTGTGTAGATACAGACAGAAGAACAGGAAGTGAGGATTTCTCAGAAGACATTTAAAAGCAAAACGAAGGATGAGCTAAGTGAAGGAGGACTACACTAAGGTAAAGGAAGCTATTTAGAGAAAACATTTTTTACCTTTACAACCCCTTTAAGTCATCTTGCTCTCCCGAGCAGCAGACTTGATTCAACAACTTGACCTTCAGAACACTCTCTAGCACCCCCTTGACTGACACCCTCCACTGACTCTTCTAACTGAAGGGGTGGCCCTCACAGAATAGGCCCAAAGACACAGATATGTACGTTGCTGGTGTCCTCCTTCCAGTCAGCTCTGCAGGACCTCTGGGTTCAGCTACTCTGACTTCAGGCCCTTAGGTCGACTACCCAAGGACGCATAACAACTTCTACAAAGGAGGGGCAGCTGCCCCCTTCCCTCCGGGACCCCGATCTCCAGCTAAAAGACCCCAAGCACATATACCCTTGGCATTTATACAGTACCCCAGCATGCATTAAGGCACTTTCGAAACTCTGCCAATAGACAGGGCTGTAGCAATGCCTGGGCCTTCACTTAACAGGTCCCCTCCCACTGTCCAATATGCCTTCCTATTGGACCAGTGTGGGACATTTAGACAAGCTGAGCTGCACCTGAGCACCATGAGCAGACCTTACCAATAGATCCTGCACCCTGGTAGGCAGAGAGCACTCAAAATTTGTCTGACCATCTTCCTGGTAAGCAGAAAGACCAAAACTTTACTCTCTGCTAGCACCTACCTAGGAGGGTGCTACATCTCACATTTTTTTTATATTCATAGAGCCAAAAGGTTAGTTTAGAAATTAGGGAAAAATGCATTAGAGTAAATGAGATAAGAACACTAACCCCAGATTAATGGAGATGATGTTATGAGGTCTGGATATGTAAAGAATGTAAAGATTCCCTCTCCTTGTCACATGTAAGAACACAATACAATGCTGACTACTTAGTGACTGAGAGGCTTGTCATCACAAAGCCATTAAGCACATTTGTGACTCAGTCTTAATTATACCACCAATCCTTTATTGTGGAGATCGGAAGTGAAAATATTTGAGTAACAATTGAATTTTTTTCCCTGTAGTTGAGACATTTTTACAGCAAAAACAGGATAATTATATATAAAAATATATATATATATATATATATATATATATATATATATATATATATATATATATATATATATATATATATATATATATATAATGCATGCAAGAAGTCAAAAGTCCACCAAACACGTTATCCACACCAAGTTATCTTTGACCAAAACCAGCTACATTATTGAAGGGTAAGGCAGAAAGCATTGCATGTCTCAGAGATAAGATCGTTTACCAGATAACATGGACTACCTAATAGATCTGCAAAATGTGAATCACAATTTTTTGGCTTAAAATAAAAAGATCACAATTCTCACAGTGTAAAATCTTTCACATTACACAAAAAAAATTTGTGCTAACTTTACTGGTTCGGTTTTTTTTTTGTCGGGAAAGGGTTTGGTGTTTAAGTGGTTAAACGTTCCTAATTTACATACATAAATCTATTCCTTTGATGTAAAAAACAAACTGATACAATGTTTAGACTTAACATTCCAATGATAGAATGTTTTGAAACTTGGCAGACTGCCCAGACTTTGACTTTTGCTGGCCGAGAGTAGAGAGAAAATTCCTCTACCAAGGATCGGGAAGCCCTTTGTGAAGATCGCAACAGAAAAAAAATTGCGATAACGATTGACGGTTAATCATGCAGCTTTACTACCTATTAAGGTTAACTCAATGCACGGTTTCTTTAGAACAGACAGACCCTTAAAGCATGGCTTGACAAATTTGCTTTGTCAAAAAGAGCCAGCTAAAAAAGTTAACACACTTTAACGAATGAATCTTACGGTGGAACATGAAACATGTTCCCGAAGATGAACTTCTTTAACCCTGTAACAGCCAGAGCCGTTTTTGTGTTTTTTGCACACGTTTAAAAAATAATTTTAGGTCTGAAGATTACATAAAACCCCCAAACGATGCTGCACAAATAGAAAACTGGGCATAGTTTACAGCATACCTTTGTTTCATCGCACAAGGCATGAGTATTCTAGGGGTATTTTTATCTTAAAAGTCATATTTTGGCCGGAACTCTGCTTTAGATGTTCATTTTAGGGGGCACAAAAAAAACACAATAAATGACCCAATTTTTAAATAGGATAGAAAAGCAGAGGTTGCACAGAGTAAATAGATACCCAACATGTCAAATCCTAAACATGTCATCACCATATATTTTCCATAGGCAACACTTTTAAAGCCCCCTATAAGTCATCAGTTTAGCGTTACAAAGTCTGGGCCCTTTAATGAAATAAAAAATAAAAACAAATATACAAAAAAATAAACATTTATATAAAAAAAAAAAGGGGGAGTTTCCATCCAGGGCCCTTTAATTGTTTATATATATATATATATATATATATTTATAAAAATATAATATATATATATAAAAATATAAAAGAGGGTTGTGATCCGGGCCCCTTACAGGTGTACTGCCTGTACCCCCCTGATGGCGGCCCTGTTTAAACCGCTGGGAACAAGAGTACCCCCCCCTCCCAATTAGCCACCCCCCCCCCCGGTGCCTTGTGACTCGTTCGTGTTACAAGGTCTCAGGTTTGAATGGGGAGCAGGTGTATTACATTTTGTGTTATCACTCTCACTCTCTCATACTGGTCACTGGAAGTTCAACATGGCACCTCATGGCAAAGAACTCACTGAGAATCTGAAAAAAGGAATTGTTGCTCTACAAAAAGATGGCATAGGCCAGTGTTTCTCAACTCCAGTCCTCAAGGCATCCCAACAGGTCATGTTTTTCAGGCTTCCCATTATTTTATTTATTTGATCAGTTTCACTGCCTTAGAAATTACCACAGCCGTTTCATCTGAAGGAAATCCTGAAAACATGACCTGTTGGGGTGCCTTAAGGACTGGAATTCAGAAACACTGGCCTAGTCTATAAGAAGATTGCCAAGACCCTGAAACTGAGCTACAGCACAGTGGCCAAGACCATACAGCAGTTTAACAGGACAGGTTCCACTCAGAAAAGGGCTCACCATGGTCAACCAAAGAAGTTGAGTGCACGTGCTCAGCATCATATCTAGAGGTTGTCTTTGGGAAATAGACGTATGAGTGCTACCGGAATTGCTGAAGAGGTTAAAAAGGGGTGGGGGGGGCAGCATGTCAGTGTTCAGACCATATGCCACACACTGCATCAAATTGGTCTGCACAGCGGTCTTCCCAGAGGAAAGCTTCTTCTAAAGATGTTGCACAAGAAATCCCCACAGTTTGCTGAAGACGAGCAGACCAAGCACATGGATTACTACAATTCCCATCATGCTTCGTCCTGTCTGTGAATGGCAGAGTTTTACCAAGCTTTATGAGAGGTGTAGTTCTGAAACAGCTGGAGGGGCGTAGCTTGAAGATCCATGCCCAAGAAGGTTAAGAGTGCTAGAAAATAATGGTGGTCACACAAAATATTGACACTTTGGGCCAAATTTGGACATTTTCACTCTGCATGTCTCCCCTGTGCTCCACTGAATGTGATGCAATGCACATCGCACTGCATTACATTCTTGTACACATGGTGCGACCACAGCCAAAAATTAAATGGCATGTTGCATTCGGTAGGAGTTACAACTGATGAATGCAATCCAATTAAGTGAATGGGGCGTGCCTCAACTGTGTGGTCGTGGCTTTTTGAGGGTTAAAGCAGGCAGTAAGGAGGAAACATGTTATCAGCAGCTGTCAAACGCCCTCTGAAAGGCAATCCACTTCAATATGGGGCAGCAGTATAGCCACACAAATTAAAGAGTCCCAACAGACAAAGGTGGTGGGTGTAATTTAAAGGAAGCTGTGCTTATACGAGCTGGTGATTTAATATCACATTTCTACCAGATATAATACGTTTTGTAACAAGCTCATTGCCTACATCCTCTCCTCCTTTTTCTCTCTTTTTTTTTTTTTTTTTTACAGAAAAGTTTATTAGACAATTCAGCATTATAGTACAATCAACTTACAGTGGTACAGTAAGTACACAGTTTTAGTCACCAGAAGATCGGTACCCGTCCAGGAGTTCCCACCCAACCAATATGTATCAATTACACACATACGGAGAATCCAGTTATGCATCATAAGTATTTCATGGCATTAACTCTATGGCATTTCTTACAGTTTCCAGCTGTAGCATATATAAAGTACTGGGGGGGGGGGGGGGGGGGGGGGGGAGACCGCATTCATCAGGCAAGTCAGTGAGCTGTATTCAGATGGGGGAGGGGGACCAAAATCATCATAAGCATCTATCCACGCAGACCAAACCTGGTCAAACTTCCCCCGGGCAATGTCTGCTCTTATAAGTCAGCCGGTATAGGGGCAGTACTGAGGTCACTGAACGTTGCCAGGCGGCATGGGTAGGAGGATCCTCAGACTTCCATTTCAGCAACATTTCACGTCTAGCGTAATATAGTGAGAAGGTCAGACATAGTTTACAATACCTATCCCTCTCTATGTTCTCCATATAGCTCAATAGTAGGATTTTCAGTTCGACCTGTACCTTGGTCGTGCATATGTCACTTAATGTGGAAGCCACAGCCTCCCAGTAGGGTTAGATTTTGGGAGAGGACCAGAGCATATATGCCAGAATGTGCCCACCTCCTGTTTGCATCTTTGACAGTTGGGTTCCTGCTGAGGGTAAATATGCGCCAACCTCTGTGGGGTGTAATAGGCCCTGTGTAAAAATCTAAGTTGGGCAAATCAGTTAGCAGCAATCATAGAAGAGATATGAGGAGAGGCACTGCTCTCATTCTTCTTCTCCCAGGGACGGTATATCTGCCCTCCACTTGTCCCAGACTTTGTGAGCTTGGTGTCATACTCTACTGTGAGGTATAAATATAGGGAGGAGACGGGTCTGCCCATCACTTCAGAGATCAGGAGACGCTCGATAGAGTCCGACTAGAGGGTCAAGGGTTTGGGAAATCGGGCTGCCAATATCTAAACTGAAAGGAGACCGGCAGAAGCATGCAGTTGTGGGGCACTTGCAGAGTGGCCTAATTTATTCAAATGGGTCACGATTAGCAGGCGGTAGCACCCACCAAAAGCAACAGGGGGCCTAATTCTTGCTGTGGCATGTGTACACCTTTTGTTGCCTCCGCAGTAGCTAAAGGGGGGTAGGGAGTGGGGGCGGAAAAAACAAGACTCAACCGCAGGGTTTTACCACTCCCCAAATTTACATGTAAATGAGCCGCAAGGGTGCCCCTGCCAAATGCAACTAAGGGCTCATTCACAACTGCTGCAGGCACTGCTGCTCCTTTGAAAAAGTGATCCGAGTGTGTTGACAGGTGGTGGGGAGGCGATATGTTGCCTCCTCATCACCTAATTTAAACCCATCTAACGCATGAGATTCTGAGTGAGTAACTTATATAGCGCTACAAATGCGAACTGAATCGCCTCAAGGCCCTTGGCATCCATTTTCCTTCTGTTTGACCCTCAGAATAGGTGGGTCTTGAGTTTTTTTCTGAAGGCCAGGTGATCAATTTCCGTTTGGATATTAGTTGGTAATGTGTTCCACAGTCGAGGTCCTTGGACTGTGGATTGTGACAGAGTAGAACGGTAATTAGAGGTATAAATCAGGTGTGAGGAGGAGACACTGTGCCCGGTCATCTTGGACTTCTCCCAGATTGTTCAGGTAGATCTCCACCTCTTTAAAGGTTGCCTATCCCGGTTGTAAAGGAATCATGGAAAATGTCAATGATGCCCAACTCAGTTTTGGACTTCACTGTGCCTCAAGCAAAGATAAAATACATTGGCAAGCTGTGGGATATAAAACAGAAAAAGCGAAAAACAGAAAACCAAAATTGTGTGGGCAGCGACAAGCCTTGAGGAATAGCTGGCTAATGAACGCCAGCACAGCGAGGGGTATCCACAATAACACATTCTGCGCCAGCAGGAGGAAGTGGTGGGTGCGTCCTCTCCCCAGGAACTGCTGAATAATAACACCAAGCTAATTATCCATAATAAAATACGGATTTTGATTCACCTTCTCTGGTTTGTGCTCCAAGGAGCTACATTTCTACGCGTATCGTCTTATTCTGGTTGGCAGTAACAAAACAAATAATACTTTTTATAGCAGGCTTCCAGAAGTCCTTTTTCCTCCTATTTTTTTTTCTCATTAGGTAATGAGAACAAAATGCAATATAACGGTCGTCATTTACTAGCGTGCGCTTGTTTCCCATGAAATCATTATGTGTAATCTTCGAAGTGCAGAGATACTCCAACGACTGGTCTCCGAGTTCACACCAGCAGCTATAAAATGGTTGCAGTCACCTCTCTGTAAGAGATTACACAAGCACTAATGCTCTGACACATTTTACCAAGGATAATTACATTAAACTGTATAAAAAATAATAATTGGAGAAATTTACGGTGCCGTGGTTCGATCGTATCACCCTACAGAGCTATAATAAGACTGTGGGGAAAACTGACAGTTTAGTGGAGGGGAACATTTAATTACCAGGAGAGTATTGCAACTATGTTATCACAGGATTATGCTAATGCCAAGGAGTCAACACTGCTGGTGTGGTCACGATGTTGCGTGAATGCTTGGACATATAAGCAAGAGGGTTTGTTTGGGACTTTAAATGAAGCGCCTCAAAACACATGTCTCCACCCCCAATTCTAAAAATACAAAGAGGAGGTTTTGGGACTTTGAATGAGGCAAGTGAAGACCGCTGAATGAATTTGTAAACATATACCATATTTATTCAGCATGTACACGTCAAAGTAGAGCTGCGCGATTCTGGGAAAAAATGAGAATCACATTTTTTTGCCTACAATAAAAGACCACGATTCTCGTGGCGCAACATCATCTTTGAGAGAGGATGGAAGTAGGAATGGCGCTAACTTTTAAAGTGCAGTGCTGATGTGGTAAATAGTGTTACAGGCGCCTGTACTTAATAGTGAAAAACGCAGTGACATATAATCAAATACAGGTAAATTGGTGCATTTTAATAAAACCTAATTTTGAAATCCTAGTACGGAAAGTAAAGGAAAATGCTGGTGATATCCAAGATGTGTGTGTAAATAGCAATGCGATTAAGTGAAAATAGATCAATTAGATTGTAATGTCACTGCGTTTTTCACTATTAAGTACAGGCGCCTGTAACACTATTTACCACATCAGCACTGCACTTTAAAAGTTAGCGCCATTCCTACTTCCATCCTCTCTCAAATCAGTATCTCACCTAGGTGAAATAAATCAGGTAGGGGCAGCTGCTTAAATTAATGAAGGGCGTAACAACTCTATACTCACAGGCAATATTTGGTCCTATTGCGCGGATTCGTTTTTCACTTTCATGCAACATCATCTTTCACATTATACAAAAAAAAAATGGGCTAACTTTACTGTTTAGCGTTTTTTTCTTTAATTCATTAAAGAGTATTTATTTTTCAAAACAATTGCATTTGAAAGACCGCTGTGCAATTATAGTGCGACATAAAATATATATTGCAACAACCACCATTTTATTCTCGCTAGCAAAAAATAATGATTTTAACTTGAAACCAACAAGTGTCAGAAAAGAGTTTAGTCTTGAAGTGGTTAAATTTCTCTCATTTACAGACCGAAGTTCATTCATTTGACCTAAAGAACAAAATGTTGCTTAGTCCTGACACCAGTAATACAGCTTTATCCCAAATAGAGATGGGTTTTCCTAGGGTCCCATCTCGCTGTCCCACAGTTGAGCTGCTGATAAAAATTCGGAGAAGTGCTTACCTACGAATCTGGTAATAAATGCGGGAAACTGCTAGCTAAAGCAGTTAGAAACCACGACTCAATATGTATATACCCCAAATCATAGTCTGTCCTTAAACATATTGGCCTGGGACATAAAATGTTACAATGGGTTTCCAATATTTACTCTGCACCAACGGCTCAGGTTAAAGTTAACAGAATCCTTTCAGATCCCTTCCCCATAATAAACGGTACCAGACAGGGAAGCCCGCTCTCGCCTCTTCCTTTCTTTGCCCTAGCCATAGAGCTACAAAAAAAAAAAAATCGATAGTACGAAATTTACTGAATGCTGCTAAATCCTGCATCCCCCTTATGTGGAAGAAAAGCACACCCCCGTCTTTTGAGTTGTGGCTGTGCAGAGTAGAAGAAGAAAAAAAAAATTGAAGACCTAGACCTCACGGCACAAAATAAACAGGAAAAACATTCTAAGGCATGGAGGCTATGGAATATATGCATCTTATCTGAAGAAGGGGTGTCCCGGTTTAACTCTTGACAAGCAAATCGATATAGGCCCGATGATCACTTAAAATGGCGACATGCCCACCTCTTCTGGTTTAACATCCCCCCCCCCCCTTCTAACTCTCTCTCTCTCCCTTCCTCCGGAACTTTTGTTTTTCTGTCTTTTCCGATTTAATAGTGTTCGGGGATCGGACAGCTCAACTAGATCTCCGATTATGGAGAGGAGGTAACACTTCTCACTCAATAACCCCCGATTTTAGTGTTAAACATGGTATCACAAGTATTATTGATATCAATGTCCTACGTTTCAAACAGATTTTATCAAAGGACTTACCTATGCACCTTTTCTGTTATAGTTGTCATTGTGCTGTACCTTCCCTGACTTTTTTCTTTTCTCTAAAACAATAAAAATTTATAATTTGAAAAAAAATTTTTTTGGAGAAGTGTCAAGCAGAGATTGTGATTGACTGGGTTTCTTCATCAGACACCTATTTGGCATATCCGCTTTTATAAAGATTTGACTAAGGTTGTTAAACACCCAGTGTGGGAAAGGGCAGAGATTAGATACACCACCCAAGTGTTAAATGATTCTGTCATGAAATCATGTGCTCAGCTAATACAGGAGTTTCCGAGGTTGAAAGGCCATCACCATCAATATATGCAGTTACATCATGCCATGCGGTGCCAGAGTAGGCATTCTAATTTGAAATTGAGGACTCAATGTTCTCGGAATCCATATACACCGATCCAGAGAAAAATAGGGTAGAAGAGAGTGTTCTAATATGTCCTAAATGTCAGGCTCATCCTGGTGACCTTATCCACATGCTCTGGAGATATCCCAATCTTGTGAGATATTGGAATTGAGTCATCACAAAAATTAACAAAATATATCAAGTTCAACTGGCTGTGGCCCTCCTAACAGGTCTGTTGGGAAGTCTCAATGAGAAACTGCACCCTCCCCTGGTGTACATTGCCCTCACAAGACTTCTATACCTAGCAAGGAAACGGATTGCCCGGATTTGGCTTTTGGCACAATTCCTAACGGAGGCGCAGTTGATCCAAGCGATTAACAATATCCTTGTACGAGAAAGAAACATCTATTATAATAGGAACTCCCCAAAGAAATTTATAAATATCTGGCAGAGCTGGTTAAACTCCCCAGAGGTGGCACCCCGCAGCTGGTACTGGACAGATTATTGCTGGGCTAAAAAACTTCCTGCACTGGCTCTAGCCGAGTGATCATATGGGACCATTTGCAACCTGACAGCAATGTTATACCTTACGAGCTATGTGACAGTGACATGTTACAATTAGGATTTCTTTAAAACAAAGTAATTGATGTTAACTTCCAGTTGGTTTTCTTGTCCTTTTTTCTTCTTTTTTTAATCGTTTACCTTTCTTTGACAATGTATTCAAAGTAAGGTATTATGCAGTGTCTGTTCTTTTGATAGACTAGTCGGCAATGCAGTTATTAATGATCATGTTCCATTATGATGATTATTTCTCCCTTTTTTTTTTATGGACTGTATACCTACTTAGTTATAACATAGTTATAACATGTAATGCCTTATGTCAGGGGTGTCCAAAATGTTTTCAAAGAGGACTAGATTTGATGAAGTGAACATGCGTGAGAGTTGATAATGCGTGAGGGCAACAATACACTGCCCAGCAAGAATTCTCTTGCCTTTGTGGCTGTGTGTGGTGAAGATACGAGCTCAGGCTCCTGTTGCGTCTCTGGAACAGAAAGTGAAGGGAAATCTCAACACACAAAAAAAATCTGAAAAGGGTCATCAACCCTTCCCTCCTTAACAATAACGAATAAGGAAGGAAGGAAGGAAGGAAGGAAGGAAGGAAGGAAGGAAGGAAGGAAGGAAGGAAGGAAGGAAGGAAGGAAGGAAGGAAGGAAGAAAGAAAGAAAGAAAGAAAGAAAGAAAGAAAGAAAGAAAGGTGGCACAAGTACATTTAAGGAGGGCTGTCTAAGCACAAAGGGACCTCCAGAAAATGTTGTATTAGCAGTGATTTCTAGCAATCTTGTGTCCCCAGGTTAAGACTAAAGTATGTCATCGGTCTGCAAGGACTTCTACAGCAAGTCTGCAGTCTCTGGCCATCTTTTGCATCATGTTTGCAGTCTCACATATAAAAAGCCCCTTGCATACATGTGGCTGTGGGGCAAGGAATGCCCTGGCCAGAGATGATAGGCCTCTATAAAGTGACATATCCCTGATAGGCTCACACATGTTGGGTTCAGATCCTAGTATGAGATCTCATCACATGTCTCTGACAGCTATCATTGAATATCATGTATCATTTGGTGATGTGATGGGCCACACTTGACACCCCCTATATCAAATAAGTTGACCACTACTGGTTTAGAATTTTTAAGTCAGTACCTGTAATTCTAGAGCCCATATTAAAGCGGAGTTCCGGCCACAATTTCACTTTTTAAATATAAATACCCCTGTAATACACAAGCTTAATGTATTCTAGTAAAGTTAGTCTGTAAACTAAAGTCCGTTTTGTTAGGTTGTTACAGCATTTAGACACTTTATAAAATAGAAATTGACTGGGGCCATCTTAAGTGAGGGCATCACGAAGCCAGACTGTATGACTTCCTGGATTTCAGCCTTTCAGATCTCGCACATGCTCAGTGCTGCACAAGCAGTGTAATAGGTTTCAGATTAGGATAGAGCACCTGTACTGTCCAAGTCACATGATTCTTCGAGACTGGGGAGTGCACAGACTCCTGGAAAGTTACACCCACTACATTCCCAGGAGTCTGTGAGGAGTAGGTTAGGAAGCTTAAGCACCTAGGTGCAGGAAGAGGGAAGATTAACTATTCTGCCTAGCAACAACACTTTGAAGGCATCTAAAAAAAAAAAAAATTCTTAAAAGGACTAATGACATTTTTTTTAAAACTACTGATGTAATGTTATATTTATGGGTGGAACTCCACTTTAAGAACATACCAAATACTAAACTACCTATAGAAGTGCATTATGATTTTAGACTCGAGTTCCCTCTTTGTTATTTCCATGAAGCTATTCTGCATTTGGAAGGTAGCCAGTGTAATAAATTATATTATGTGTAACCATGTAATGCAGCCAGCCAGTTATGTCCTAAGTTTAATTGATCCAACATCTCTGACAGAATATTTTATTTGCTTAATTCTCTACCAACAGGAAAATACTGCCAGACGGTAACACTTCTTTAGTGTGGGCAGCAATTGCATACGTGGATACGTTTGGGGAATGATAAAGACCTTCCTTAACAAATAAATAATATTGAATATGCCATAGTCATATCACGGTTAAATGATCAGCATTATTAAGAATTTATAAATATGTCATATAAAGACAAAGATATACGACTATTTATCAAAACCTGCCTAAAAAGCTAGTTAATCCAAATTAAAGCCTGAGATATACACATTAGCAATAAGGCTTGCAGAAAAACATATCTAAAGAAAATAATGTCAAGAATATCTAAAGGCCTTATTTCAGAGTTATACATTCAGATTAACAGTGGCTCTATATCCGAGGATAAGGTGGGAAAAAAATAAAAAATAAATTGGGAAGAGGACGTAGGCCCTATAACAACTGAACAATGGGAAAGGACACTGGAGCAGGGGATAATTGTGTCACTCTCCCCGTCGCAGAGATTATCACATCTATATTTATTGCATAGAGTCTATTACACACCAAAGAGATTAAATATGTTTGGAAGGAGATTAGATGACAAGTGCCCTAGATGTCAAGACACAGGGGACCGTATACACATGATGTGGAAATGCCCGAAGTTACATAGATACTGGGGTAAGGTACTGGACATCATAAATACAACCTTTGGGATTACTCTGCAACTGGAGGCCAGGGTGTGCCTATTGGGTTGTATAGGAGGAGAGGCAAGTGCAAAAAGGCACCACGGAAGTGGTGCTGAGGTGCCCGTTTCAGGCTAGAAAAGTGATAGCACAAAATTGGCAATCCCAGAAAGCACCGACATCTGTAGAATGGGTTAATATAATAAACGCGACAGTGTGGAAGGAAATTTTAATAAATTTAAAACCCTATGGGAGCCCTGGTTGAGAAGAATGGGGGTGTCCGCCCTAGAGTAAGGAGAAGAGATCAGATTAGTATTTAGAAATTAGCCTGAAAAGACAAGAGGAGCAAAGGGAGAAAAAGAGGCGTGGGTAGGAGATAAAGAAGACTAACCTGCTGAGAGACCAATTCGCTTTTCAGGTAATAGGGGTAGAACCTGTGTGCGAAAAATAAGTAAGCTTGGGGGGGGGGGGGGGATGGGAAGGGGTAAAGCAGGCAGGAAGTAGGTTATACAAATATATTGTATGTATAATTAAATGTATGTAATTTAAACAGATATTCTGTACTGAGAAAAATAATAAAGAAGATAGAAAATAATGTGGGCGAGAGGGGGAGCCAGGGGAACCACATCCCCATAAGTTTGCATTAAGAAAGATGGCATCTTTGTTTGGGATTTTTAAAGTACCAATAACTGATCAAATACATGTGGTGTATAAAACAGTTAACTTTTATTAGAGATTTCTATAAAAATGTAAACCATTAATTAAAAAACATCTAAAAAAAATGATCCTAATGAAACTACATGAATTGTACTTTTAATGATGCATATTATCTGTTAGAACATCGCCACGAGTATTTTGCTTGAAGACATTCAACATGTTTCACCTTAAAATATGGCTTCCTCAGAAGACTAACACATACATGAATGCATCATACATGAATAAAATTGCCGGGAGGCGTTTTAAACCAAAAATGAATTTTGTCGATTGAAGGCTCAAAAATTCCAAACCAAAACTAAAGTTTTTCGTAGAGCAAAAACAATCTAAGTTTAACACTTTATATTACCAAACTTTAATTTCCAATGTAAAGTAGGTGAAGACTGATCACTACTATAGTCGTAGCCGTCTGCCTGCATTCAGTACTACCAAAAAGGCTTGTACCACATTCAATATATGACGACAGCAACAGAAAATATAGTAGATTCCCCATTGTTGGCTTAAAGAATATATTTAGGTGAAAGTTTTTGAGAACACTTAATTCTTGGACATGGTGTCATAAATCAAAGAATTTTGGCAACCTTACTTTCCTCTTGCATGTGCATAAAGAAGTGTTCCTGCACAATTCCCCATATAGTCAGTAAGCTTGGTGGGGTGGTGAACTTCAAAGCTTTAACACAGGGGTGGCCAACCAGTGGCCGGGGGGCCACATGTGGCCCGCGACCTTCTACTCTGGAATGGCGGGTTGGCAAGCCCAGATCACAGGTTGCCGACCTGCCATACTGCAACATCAGTGTAGTGAATGAAGCTGGTGGTAGAGGAAGAAAGCGGCTGCGGAGCAGAGCCCTCTAAACCGATGTAGAGCGTCCTCTACAGCGCCGGCTTTTACCACAGGCGGAGTCTATGGCAAAGTTCAGCTAACTCGCAGGTTAGATACAGGTGCACTACGCTGCACCCGCGGTGTGGGTAAACCGCAGCACATCAGTGTGAAAGCAGTCTTGGGCCCTTTTCAAAAGATTAGCCCGACCAAATGGGACCCTCAATTCACCTCTACAGAGTGACAGATGTCCGTTTATGCCCGCCTACCTCCAATCCAAAAAACAAAAGGGAATTTGTATCCTTCCATCTGGGCGGATCGGAAGGACCTATAGAGTAGCCGTGACCTGTCATCCGCCTGCTCTGCTCATTGTGGCCCGCGTTACCAAGTTGCTTAAGTGGCCCTCGCTCTTCAAAAGGTTGGGCACCCCTGCTTTAACATATCGATGTGACTGCATCTGAGGTTATTTTTTCTCTTCCCCATGGAAGTAGTAGTTTGGTACCCGTTGTGTTTTAAGAAATCCATCTTATTCCCGGAGATTTAATGGGCCAAAAAATAAAGATTGTTTCCCCAACAGTGTTAATTGTAAACATTTGATTTTACAGTTCCATTAAATAAAATGTCTGATGTAGGTCCATGAGAAAATAGCGAGCATTATCAATAAGTAGTGCAAATTTGAGCAAATATGGGAACCATGGGCTAGATAACTGGTATATTATTATTATTATTATTCACTTATCTCTTCTCAAGAGACCACATTCATTCTTTCGGGGGTCCCAGGTCTACCTTTTCATCTTCGGCCATTCTTTTTTCCTTTTGATTTCGTTTTATGTTCACCACTTACTTGATTTGTTAATATGAAGCCGATTGGTATACACTGACATTCTCTTGGGTATGGAATGTATATTACATGTAATTTGCCCATTCATACTGGGTGTAACGAACCTCTACTAATCCGCAGAGATTGAAAGCTACATCCATGTCTGGTTGCCATAATAAGGACTGCTACCTAGTAGACATCCATTTATGCATATAATACAATGGGCCTTATGTTTGTATGTTCAGCCTCTCTAGATGATGTATGTTTATGGCTTTATTTACTTTGATAAAAATCTGCTGAATTAAAATGTTAGATGTACACTGTGCTGCTAGGTATGAGAAGGAATTTGTCAGATATTGCAGCAGTTGAACTCTTTCATGGCAGCATCTGACCCAGCAATACACTAGGCACAAGTACAGTAGTAATTTTGCTTGTTTTTCACGCAAGAAGCACTTAAACTGTCCACCTAGCCATTTGTACAATGTCACTCTTCACGCCCACACATGTTTTTGCTCCTACTTTAGCAGTGTACAAAAGCCATGAGGGTTAGGGATCAATTGCATTGCTAATTCAATATTTACGAACACCAAACATCCAAAATATCCTGCACATCCAAAAATTTGAAGCAAGTCATGTGAATAAATAATGGGAGGCTCAAAATGTGGTCCCTGACATCCCCAGAAAGCCAAACATAATATATTTAGTTTTTGTGGTGCTACAGAGGATTGCCAGAGACTGCCGATACACTGCTGGAGAGCATTACACACAC